>NW_028280796.1:1867500-2065000 GCF_059751285.1 Brachycentrus maculatus
CCAAAAAAAATATCAATCTGGGATTTCGAATGTGAAATGATAATATAATCAACTTACCAGAAATAACCATATCTAAGTATTTAAGTTTGTGTATTTCATTATAATCAACAACACCATTCATTGATGCTAATGATTCATCAATTTCCTCTTGTAGTCTCCGCTGAACATCCGGATTGATGGCCAACTCGTAGGTCAAGAAACACACAAGAGTAGCCGAAGATTCGAAACCCGCAAATAAGAAAACCATCACTTGGGCTAGTATGTCATCATCATCCCACTCTGAAATAATGAATTTAGATGAATTAGAATACATTAAAATATCGCAAGATCAATTCAGATGAAGCTTACTGGAACTAAACAATTTCATGGATCGATGGCAGAAACATTTTAAAAAGCGAAATTTCTATATATTTTTTTTTTAAATCAGTAAGATAAAATCAAGATTTTCTTTCAAGTGCACGAGTACGTAGAAACATTACTGCAGTAATTTTAACATGAACGTATCACATAACAGACTTTTACATTGCACAAATAAGAGATGTTTGAAAATGTACTAATTCATTTTTCTTGGCACCACAATTAGTAGGTAAAATAATAATCCCTTACCGCACCCCAATGATAACACTGCTTCATATAAACGCAGTGTTATCTCGATCGATTACACATGAAGGAAAGTTGATCAGCCCTCCACTTCAGGTACCAGTCCAGTGTAATATTGAATAAATATTAGAGTGAAAAAATCACTTATATTTATTAAACCCCCCTGGGAATCGAACCCGGGACCTCCAGAACGGTAGGCGAGCATGCTGACCATTACACTACGGAGGCGGACATAACATGTACATGGTAATTATAACTTTCTATTTCCCATATTAAGGATTCAATTGCATTATTTTATTTATTTATGGTTCACAAACAATGAAAAACATATTACAATAAACGAAATACAGTGCAATACAAATAGTTTTGATGTTTTTCATCAATTAGATGGGATCATCAATAAGATAACTGATTTTTTGGATGAAAATGAGATCCGGTGGTAACTTTGAATATGGAAAAGAAATGTAATAGTAAAACATACCTGTTTTCTTGCTTTTTCTATTCAATTCTGTTTGAGATGTTTTGGAAATTTCATTTGGATTTGAGTCCTCTTCTAATTTTCCCTGTTTTGCTAGCATGAGAAGATGTATCATGTCTTGTCGGATTATTTTATGGTCGATTCTTTCCTTCATATTAGTGGTGAAGATATTACGAAAGAAATTGTTCACTTCGGCTTTTCCCAATTGCATTCGGAAAAGCTGAAAATGCATTAAATTTTGAATTTTAAATATTCGTACTACATTACATTCAATTTCTAGAGAAATATCAACTTTATAATTACTACACAGATTACAAACATTTCTCACTTAAAAACCACAGAAGAAGTAAAAAATTATCCACATTGATCATTAATATTTAACCTTGTCACATTCATTTATGCTGCTGTGGCAAATGTACAAAGCAGCAAGGAAAATGTGTGTAAAAGGTGTGTCAGGGGTTGTAATTCATAAGAGGCTTTCAACATAGTACAGGGGAGTGCTCTTAAAAATAAAAAGTTTATGTATTAATGGAGAGGGTTTAGAATGCCCTAACAAGTGTGGCATACAAAGAGGCAATAGGATGAATGTCAACTACCATCACTGATTGTGCTGAAAACTAGAGAGTTGCCATTAATTATGCAGTGTGTTCTCTGGCAATTAGTCATGGTTCTACTTCAAATGCTCAAATAGACTTGACATCATAAGTATGTGTGAGATGAATGCCGAGAGAACTTACCGCAGAGCACGGTACAGGTTCCCAACCAGACCAGAGGAAGGATTTTGAATAAAAAATATAATAAATTATTATATGCAATATAAATTCACCCTTGAAATAGCTGGACAAAGTAAATATATCAGAAATTTTACAACGTCCGAAAAAGACGTATATGTTAACTCTTTAGCCATGATATAAAATGCATTTTTCTTATCCTTCAAAGAATTAGTTTTTATCCCAAATCCACAGGACGCTATTATGTCATTTGTGTATCTGGTATACGGATCCTTCACTTCTATTTCCAGGCAGTCATTACCTGGAAAATTATTGATATTTGTGATATTTGGAAAGCCGAATAAATAATAAACTTCTCGATCATTATACTTTATTCATATTACGAACCTCTATCCAAATTGTCAATTTGTGTATTGATATCCTCCACCAAGTTATCACCACATTCTTGCATGAAAGGCAACATCGCTCGCATCTTAGAACTGGTGAATGCCGGACTTAAAGTACTTCTCATTTCTTTCCATCTTTCACCTATAAATAAAATAATTTTACATTAATTAAACTATAAAAAATATTGTACATAATTTAAAAAAACAAAAATTCGAATTTTACAATTTAAACTAATTTGATAAAATTCTACTCTAATTATGTTCACACATCGCTCACTCCTTTCAAGAACGTCATAAATCAAAAATCGACAATTTTAAGTTGTGCATACTTTCAGAATGCCCAGAAAATGTACTATATCCCAGCAAAAGCGGTATATTTTCAACTTAATATTTACCCGCTACAGGGCAGAAAGTGTTGTTTTTGTATTTTGAAGAAAAGGTATTGTTTAACTATTTTTTGAAATATACTTAATATTTTTCAAATGGAGAAAAAACCTTCAGGTTTTACCTAAAAAGATCTGTTGCACAGTAAAAAGTTCAATAAGTGGCTTGATATTTATTTTTAATACATTGCATTCTATTTTTAAACTTTAAAAACGTTCTCCTGAAAAATCAAGTTTTTTGATTAATGACGTTCTTGAAAGGAGTGGGCGACATATTAAAATATTTGTTTGAGTTTCTAAGCTATACTTACTATCTATTCATTATTCGATGGAACAAACGCGTTACTTTATCCATACGGATAGTTTTTCTATATGTTGTAAGTTCCAACGATACCAGAAAATCTCAAAATACTGGGCAATGTGACAATCTAACCTAATTTTAAACTAAACAAAAATATTGATCTAATTTTTAATATAAAAAGAAGTGAAAATACTATAAGCGGAAGGAGTTAAACGATGAATGACTTGAAATTTTAAATTGATTTGGTATAAACTAGTCCTTGCCTGATCGTGCCTATGATTTGAGTAGTACTATTTGAGATTAGTATTTTTGGGTTCTCATTTGTTCGAAAGTAAAAATACACAAGAATTTATATAAAATAATCCATACTCAAATCACAAAGCTACTTTTATGATAACCTAATAATACAGAAGGCAGTGAGATATTGCTACCACAGTGCCGAATTCAATACGATCAATATACATATTTATAATTATAAGAAATTTTAATGCTTTTACAATATTCAGGATTAAAGTATATAATGGTTATAATAAAATACTTAATGTAGAAACTTCACCTTTCATTACAAATACCATTTTAGCTGACAGAGGGTCCGTTTCTTCATTGGCAAATTCAAAATGATCAACAAAGTGGTCAAAATCTTTCACCATTATCTTTCTAAGCAATTCCGGATCATTGACCACCAACATCGGTGTCATTAGATTAAACATTCCCACGTATCTATAATAAGAAAATTTTATTACTTGTTGCTATTAAGTTTAATATTTGTCAGTGGAAACAGTCCTCTTTTATTTTTAGCCTTCACTCGTTCACGAGTGATTTTGGAGGAAACAGTCTTAGTAATAGAGAATCAAAGAAAGGTAGAAAATAAAACTCAAGTATCCGCTAGCTTCAATTGGTTGACACAATTGGCATGCAAAACATATGAATTGTGTAGATTTTTCAGTTGGAAATCAACTATCAAGAAGTTGCCAAATTAAAAAAAAATATATATATATTTTAGTTTAATAAATTTCTGTTTTGAATATTGAAAGCATTAACTTTGTGGATCATATTGATATATTATTTCGAGAAATAAAAATACTTTGTGTTCTGATCCACTCACATTTTTATTAACCAACTAGTTTCGGCAACAACCTGTTGCCCTCTTCAGGGTTACATTTATTACTAATAATAGTAATAAATAATAATAATAGTAATAATAGTATAATAATAATAGTAATAATAATAATAGTAATAATAGTAATAATAATAATAATAATAATAGTAATAAATGTAACCCTGAAGAGGGCAACAGGTATTTGCCGAAACTAGTTGGTTTATAAAAATGTGAGTGGATCAGAACACAAAGTATTTTTATTTCTCGAAATAATATAATAAATTTCTACTGTTTTATAAATGTATCCACATTATTATTACCTGTCATTTGGAAATTCATCGTAAATATCTTGCAATAAATCCTTCATATGCTTTCTTCCTAAGTACACATCGAGCATATTTCCAACTATAGGAAGTGCCTTGGCATAATTGACGCCTAAACCCTTGAAATGTTGAGTTTTTCGCCAAAAATAATAAAATGCAATGCATAGCAATGTAGCTATCAGCAGAGCCAAATCCAGTAATCCGAAAGATACCATTTTGCTAAAAATAAAACAAGTAAAGGTGTGTTTTACTATAAAATTCATAAAAAATTATTTGAATTCCTTTCATTTTTTTACCTAATACCAATTGACTAATTGATTAACAAAATAAGATAAAAGATAAAAAGTAGTCTTACATTAGTTTTGTATAGAATAGTGCATATTTATTATTATTTTTATATTTAATATAACATCAAGTATAACTCGATATGTGAGTTGGAGTAATGAGTACGATATCAAGCCCCACTTGAAACGGAAAAGGCAAGAGTAAACAACTAAAGTGCCCTCCACATGGGTGATGGATTGCTAGATAGAGCTAAAATCCATAACTAGGGACCTTAATCACGAAAAATGGATATCAAAAAATTATTAACCCTTGATATTTTTACAAAGAGACCCCATGCAGAGTGGAATTTACGATTTAGCCGAGAAACTTATGTAAAACAAGAAAGTTTTTGTAAAGTGACCTAAGCAGATGGCAATTTCTGGCAGAGTCCAGAACCACCAAAAACTATTTAATTTCACATAAAAAGCAACGGACTTTAAGACTTTAATTAGCTAATAAATTATAATAAAAAATCACAGGACAACCAGTACTTTTTTTAATCTTTAGAGAAATAAGGGAGATACAAGGGTTAAACTCTGGTCATTTTAATAAAATTAAAAAAGAGGATTTTCATTCCCGACGTCAAACTCTGTTGTGTGACGCCATCTCCTCTTTTTGGTTTATAGCATTGATACTCAACATGTGGCCCGCGGGCCGCATACGGCCCTCCAAATTTTTGTGTGCGGCCCATTTATTATCAGGAACATGATTGTTATTTAAATCTGGCATTTTAAATTTTGTATATCTTGAGATTCGTCTCGACTTTGACGCATAAAGTGACACCCGAGGACGATTATCATTATGGTCCACATCAGATCTAGTATAAGAGTGTTGCTATTGCACACGCTTTAGCGCTATCTATTAATTCCCATAAAACAAAAATTTGACAGACAAAAGTACGCGCGAAAATAATTATCATTATAATAATAAGTAATAATAACAGTACGCTGATAAACGATATGTACTATTATTATTGTTTTAGTTTATAATATTTAAATCTCATGAATGTTTTCTTTAAAGGGTGGGGAGTGTTTCATGATTTTTTTCGTCATACCAGTAGTGTTGTGGCACACGTAACTTAACAAATATATGTATGTGGCCAGAAGAAAAAAGGGTTGCGTACCATTGGTTTATAAAATAGCTTCCTATTTTTATGGCTTGTTTGTTTACGGAGTGCCAGCTAGTCATTTGTCATATATTGTTAAATTACGAGCCGTGCGTCATCGAGGTTATGTATTCAGCCGACAAAGCCGGATTTCAAAATAATTTTAAAGAAACTATATGCTGTTAAAATAATCAAATATTCCGGGCACCCGTCAGTCTATTTCTATAAATGGCATACCAACATTAAAATAAGTGAATCGATCCTGTAATTAAATTTAATGCCGACTTACGAAACCGCTGTTTCTTAGAAAGCTTTTATTTCAAATGAAAATATCAATAACTATTAACATGTCAGGAAATTCACGATTTTTGTCTTGTTAAAATAACCAGAATTTAATCCTATGTACCTCCCTCATTTCTTTATGTATTGCAATAAGAATATAATCGATTGTCATGTGATTTTTATATTCATTTATTAGTTTTTTTTTTAAACTTGAGAAGAACCGATTCAACTTAATTTGTTGAGTGTATTGAATAATTACTAACCAGTTGTAATGGATATTATCGAAAACACATAATATTATAAATAATCGATAAAATATAATATGCTTTTACTTGTGTAAATGCTATGTAAACAATGTTCACTCCACTCTCGTGGAATTCACAAATACAACTGATCCAACTGTTATAATTAGATCTTTTCTACGCAAAAACACTCGCTAAAATTAGATATCTTAATGGTTCGTATATGTATATACATACATATATTGCAATATATACACAAATTGGAGTGAACATTATTTTTAGAAATCATATAACCCTTTGGTTACCAGGACTTTTGTGGTCACTGTGCTAGAAAAACCACAATTTAAACATAAATAATTCTAAAATAAAATGTGTTCCATAATTTATAAACACTCTGTGCCATTGTTATATCTTGGATGTGACGAAAATATCTCTCGATTTTTATTTAACTAAATGTATGCAACATCGTGATCCAGTATTTCTCGCTTGAGTACCGAAAGCCGATATATCGGATTTTGGTAACCAAATGGATAATGTAGAGGAGGATTAATATTTAACTCAACGGTTTAAATAACCTTGATCAGCCCCATCGTTATTTGAAGTATGTTCTTCAATAAAATCCATGTTCCATTATTTAGCTACTAACTAACTTCATCTCTCTTTCACTACATTAATAGTGACTGAGAATAATGACTGAACAACTGAGAATTCTATATCCTTCTTATTACAGTAATAGGGTACCTGGTCATGAGACCGCTAAAATATTAATTCCTGTATGTTAAAAATATACCGACTTAGATTCTTTCTCTTTCAGTAATGGGGATATCTGTAAACCAATACATTGTGAAAAAATGTCAGACTCTCTCATTATTTAAAGCGTTATTTTAAAACGGTTTCAACTAACTTTTATTTAAGGAACGATATTAGTTATAACGGGTATCAAAATATAACCTCTAAGCACAACACTAAATATAAATGTTTACTGTGCACTACTACATACTATATTACTACTACTATGTTATATTGTACATGAAGACATTAATTTATTTACTAAATTATAATAATATGTAGTACAAAAAAATCATTTTCTGTAAATAATTATGATAGCAGAATCATTTTATAATTAAAACCTAATCAATCAAAAATGTACAGATAGAACTTTTTTGATGCATTACATTTAAATATAAGTAAACGGGAGGGTCGTCCGATCCAGCCTTTGAAGGAAACTCGCTTGCACAGCAAATACTTTTCTGATTTAATTTTTTTATTCTTTGCCCATATCCATTTCTTATATGGAGCATATGGTAATATTTCCAGACTATTCTGTTCACCCTCCCAAGATAGGTCTTCGTTCCTTTATTCAGATGGGAACTCCAGACGGATTGTCAACAAAGGACACCGCCAGGCGGGAACCAGATGCCATGTAAAAAGGCGAAGTCTTTTTGGATATGAAAGCCACAATTAAGGAGCTCAATATTTAGCCCCCAAAGATTGTCACCTGACAAACTCTAATTCAACTTTGCTCCATGGGTGACTTTGTGGGATAGATGACAAATAAAAAAGTGACAAGACCATAATCCTACTGTTTTTTTAAATGTTGTCAAATTTTGTCTTCTTATTTTTCTTCTTTTTATGGGTTTTCGCCCTTCTAGCCAGTGTCGAGTTATTTTTTATTTACGCTTTTTACATTTGAATTAAAAATATTAGTATTTCTGTTAGTGGGATAAGTTTTATTAGTAATTTTAGTTTTTTTAGTGAGTTATTTTACATTATCATACACCTTTCCAAATTTATAAAATTAATTTTAAGATTAAATTTGTTAGTGCTCATAAGTAAATTGGAGATGGTTTAAAAATTTATTTGTTATTTTAGAATGTAGTTTATTACATTAACCCTTGTTTTAATACTGGTGGATAACTCTTTTATTAAGGTTATTTCTAGGACATGATAAAGAAAGTATAGTTCTCACATAATCAATGTTTAATTTTGTAATATTATCAAAAACTCTTTGAATACTCTGTGACTGAAATAAAAAGGTATCTTATTTGTTCCTTGTTTAATTATATTATCAGATAACATTAAAAACACATTAATCAGGATCAAATTGGATTATATAGATGGATTATAAAGAGTTTTGTCAACTTGCTTATCATTTATACACAATCACAAGAATTAAAACTATTTATCGGTATATATATATTTTTATTAAATAAATTTGGCATTAACAAAATAATGTTTGTTAAAAAACTTGTAAAACTCAGGACCTCTTCCTTACAAGATTCTTTACCAGTACGATAAGAGAGTAAAGTGATAAAATTTAATTAAAAAATATTCCATTATATATGATTAGAGCGTCCCAAGTGACAATTTAATATTTTAATTAATTTTACATGAAATAAAATCAGAGCGGCTTTATACAAATGTATTCAAAAATGTGTTTACCTATTCAAACCTCAATTAAATATTTAAATAAGTTACTAGGTCATTTGCAAAAATATTTTTGAATTAAATATATATATATATATATATATATATATATATATATATATATATATATATATATATATATATATATATATATATATATATATTTTACATAGGGAGTTGGAAATATAAATGAATTATACTAGTTTTAATGGAAAAAGTACCAACATTATGAAAAAATAAATAAAAAGTATAATTTTGTAAGATGCAATATCAAAATCAAATAAAACAATTTGTAAATAAATATGTTTATAAAAAGTGAATGAAACATGCACAAATATTTTATAACATTTATTTAGAGGCATGCATTCTTTTCTGGATACCGACCCAGAACCCTTTTTCTGCCACCATATTGAAGAAGTGACTTTGTAGCTTCATAGGAACTGGAGTTTTAGGAATCTGTATGAAATCAAACTTGGACAGCAAGTTCACCATCAGGACCTTGGCTTCCATCAAGGCAAACCTTGAAGCTGAAATTTAATCAGTTAATTAATTATCTGAGAACAAAACAACATTATTTGTACCTAGCTATTGGTAATAAGAATTTTTAAAAAATAACAATGTTTGTCATGAAAGTGAAACATTTTTATTTATTTCATAGTTTTTTTTTAGTAAAATTTGATACAATTTCTATACATTTATACATATGGTAAACTTATAATTTTAATTTCACTGTGCTTCTCCAAAAAAGAGACTGAGCTCTTGTGCTTGGAGAGGGACTTACACTCAAGTTTTATTGTTTTATTTGATTAATGGTAAAATAGTATTTTTCTTTTCTTTTATATATTTTTAAAAAGATTTATATGTAATGGGTATTGATTTTTTTCTAAAGAATCTTGATATCTTCTAATTTCTTTTATTTTTTTAGGGATTTAATTGAAGTATTATTAGTATTACTTCATAAATATTTGAAGTTTTGTTGAAATTGTTTAGTATTACATACATTTTGGAGTTCATTTTAGAATCTCGAATATAAACCTCATATATTTTACATAAAAAAACACAATTATTTCGGCTTAAAGTCTGTCTTTTATTCATTAGTTCCTAAGGCTAAAATACACTCACAAAATGTAAATAAGTTTTTATTTTGTTTGTCATATTAGCTTTAGGTATTAAACAGTCTAAGGCATACAATCTAATATTTTGTGTAAGTGTAGGCATAAAAATAATACTATGGTGTAGTGTATATTATTATTTGCATGTAGTGTAATGGTTGTCCTGATAAATGAAACTGGTAAACTGAAAACATCAGATATTATTAAAATATTTAACTTTAAAATAAACGCCTCATGTGGTAAAATTAAAGTACAGGCGTTCTTGAAGTAATCAATATTTTTTTGTTTTGTTTAAAACAAAGTTGCAAATGTAAAGTTTTACCTAAGCACTGCCTCGGTCCTGCACCAAATGGGAAATATGTAAACGGCTTTATTGAACCTTTGTTTTCATCAGAGAATCTCTCCGGATCAAATTTATTTGGGTTTTTATAGTGCTGAGGATCTCGATGGATAGCGACAGTTGGAATGAAGAGAATATCTCCAACTTTTACCTAAAATTAAGCAAATAATACTTATAGTTTCTTTATTTATATCAAAAGTACATTGTGAAGATAAGATGACAGTGCTTATTTTTTCTATAAAATAATTAATGCAATAAACGATGCTCCACCCTTGTTCCCTCTCGTGTTAACAGAGCGGACATTTTTTCTATAAATCTCTAGAGAAATTTACTTTAAAATAGGTCAAAGATGAACAGTTATCCATGTCACATTTCATTCCTCATTTGTTTGATGCCAAAATTTAATATTTACTACTTCTTCATGTTTCTAAAATAAATGTGTATCTCTCGCTTTATTTTTTATGCATGATAAGGTCGCCATTCTTCAGGATATATCTCATCATCTTCTTGAGTCTAAATATGTCATATTATTTTATTAACAGTAAATATATAACTAAATAAATAAAACATATAACTCAAACCTTGTATGTTTTAGTTGTAGTATTATTTGGGGGGGTAAAATCATATTCCTTAACACAAACTCTATCTAGATTAGGTGCTCCAGGCCAAAGGCGCAATGTTTCTGAAATATTAACAATTATATATATATATATATATATATATATATATATATATATATATATATATATATACATATATGTGTGTGTGTGTGTGTATACACATATATGTACCATATGTATCGTACAAATGAAAATGTTTTCTTACAATAATCAAAAACATTAACAATTAAGTGTTCTTCAGCGTAAATTAACTCATTGTCTCAATTGAAATATTTTTATATTTATTTTTTTTTTCTGCATTTTGGTCTTTTTACAACATTTATCAATAAATAGTTTATAAATGTACATGACGTAAATATGAAGACTTTAAAAACTTTTACCTATAGGGCGAAATAAGATATCAGTTAATATGAAAATATAGGTAAAAAAAAAACTCACCAGATACAACCATATCCAAGTATTTAAGTTTTTGTATTTCATTGTAATCTACAACTCCATTGGTTGATGCTAATGATTCATCAATTTCCTCTTGTAGTCTCCGCTGAACATCCGGATTGGTGGCCAACTCGTAAGTCAAGAAACACACGAGAGTAGCTGAAGATTCAAAACCCGCAAATAAGAAAACCATCACTTGGGCTAGTATGTCGTCATCGTCCCACTCTGAAATAATGAATTTAGATGGATTGGAAAATATTCAAATATCACAAGATTACTTCAAATGTAGCTTAACTGAAACTATTCTAACTAATAAATGAAGTATCAATTGCAGAAACTAACTTTAAAAGCTTTATGTGTATTTATTTATTGAAGCTATTGAATTCTTTGTGGTAAGATTAAATCGAGGTTTCCTTTTAAGTGTATGTAGAAACATAATTGGAGCATTTTTTGATGATATGATTAACAAGGAAATAAAACAGTGATTTTTTTATGTCACATTTTTGACAGACTTTGACATTGTTCACAGTGGTTGATAAATACAAATAATTTTTTGACTCGAATACCACGCACTCACATTCATAAAGTATTTTTTACATTTTCGAGTACTTTAATTGGTATTCGGTAGGTAAATGGTTTTCATTACTTCAAATATCCTATATCGTGGATTCAATTGTGGAGTTTTGACTTTGTTTGTGACTATCGCCTCTCTCTTTAACAACATTCCAATTTTTTTTAGCTGACAATATGATCTGGGGGTAATTTCAAATATGGTAAAGTAATGTAATTATAATAAGTACCTATTTTCCTCCCTTTTTTCTTTAATTCTGTTTGTGATCTATCGGAAATCTCAATGGCATTTGAGTCCTCTTCTAATTTTCCCTGTTTCGCTAGCATTAGGAGATGTATCATGTCTTGTCGGACAATGTTATGGTCGATTCTTTCCTTCATATTAGTGGTGAAGATATTACGAAAGAAATTGTTCACTTCGGCTCTTCCGAATTGCAATTGGAAAAACTGAAAACGCATTGAAGTTCATATTTTAAATATTGGTAATTCTTTCAATTTTATTCCTAGGGAAACAGTTACAAACACTCCTTACTACAAAACTACAAAGCAAGTGAAAAATCATCTGCAAGTAAAACCTTGCCACCTTCGTTTTCCTGGTTGCTGCGTCCAATGTGCAAAGAAGCAAGGAAAATGTATGTAAAAGGTGTACTAGGGGCTTTAATTTGGGAGTCCTCTTAAATAAAGAGTGCAATTAGTAAGGATGGAGAGGGTTCGGGATGCCTTAACAAGCTTGATACAGTAGGCTGTAAGATATATGTCAACCTCCACCACTGATTCTACTTCAAATGATCCGCTGTGAACTTGATATCCATAAGTAGGTGCCAGATGGATGCCGAGAAAACTTTCCGTAGAGCATGGTGCATGTGGCCAACCAGACCATGATTTTAAGAAGGATTTTCAATAAAAATAAATTATTATGATGAATATCAAATTACCCTTGAAATAGCTGGACAAACTATATAAATCACAAATTTTACAATGTCTAACAAAGACATATTTGTTAAATCTTTAGTCATCATGTAAAAAGCGTTTTCCTTATCCTTCAAGGAGTTAGTTTTTATCCCAAATCCACAGGAAGCTATTACGTCATTAGTGTACCTGGTATACGGATCCTTCACTTCTATTTCCAGGCAATCTTTACCTAAAAATTTATCGATATTTATAATATTTGAATGGCAAAATAGAGAATGAATACGTCAAATTATTCATTATTAATACAATGAACCTTTATCCAAATTGTCAATTTGTGTATTAATATCGTCCACCAAGTTATCAACACATTCTTGCATGAAAGGCAACATCGCTCGCATCTTAGAACTGGTGAATGCTGGACTTAAAGTACTTCTCATTTCTTTCCATCTTTCGCCTATAAATAAATCAATAACTTTTAATAAACAAAAATTCTTATTTGACAATAAAAATTTATTGAACAAAAATTTCTAGTAAAATTATGTTTAAATATTTTATATTTAGGGATTTAGTTGATAAAATATTGTGTCGACTCAGAATTTGTTGAGTTTTTAATCCATACTTATTATCTTTTGATTAATTAATTGAACAAACGCATCCGTCATCCAAGTTGAATAAATTTTAGGATTTATTTGAGTTTCAAGATTTTATTTTTAGTTTTTGATTTTAGTATTTATGAGTTGTTCTACATAGTCTTTCAGTAAAGGTACAATGAATTTGAAATTTTGTAAAAATACAGTTGGAATTGATTAGGCATTTTTTTAAATAATCCATACTCAACATATACAGTACCGTAGAACGGTGCTACTTGAACTTTGATGTGTTAGTTGAGCCCAGTACAAAAAAAATTAATCTGTATTTGGTCTACAATAATGAACGTATTGTGACAATAAGTGTCACCTGCCAGGGAAACAATGAATCATGTCGATACATTCATTATTGTAGACTAAATACAGATATTTTTTTTGTACCGGGCTCAAGTAACACATTGAAGTTCAAGTAGCCCCGCTCTACGGTACCTGTATTTATAATATAGAAGGCAGTGAGATATCACTACAGATACTGCCAAGATATTTATGAAAAACAATATAAAAATATTAAGAAATTCTAATGCTGTTTTTTTTACTTTCAGGATTATAGCATAAATAATGGTTGTGAATGGTAATAATCAAATACTAAACATAGAAACTTAACCTTTCATTACAAATACCATTTTAGCTGACAGAGGGTCCGCTTCTTCATCGGCAAATTCAACATGAATATTCAATGAACACAAAGTGGTCAAAATCTTTCACCATTATCTTTCTAAGCAATTCCGGATCCTTCACCACTAATGTGGGTATCATAAGATTAAACATTCCCACGTATCTACAATAAATTTAAAAAAAAAATTCTTAATAATACATAATTGATCAAAGAGAGGTAAAAAAACCAATGTAGCCACAAGCTTTAATTAGTTATGTAGAGAAAACAATAGTTAATCGGATGAGGTATTCCTGCAGAGCTAGCTTGTTAAAATGACCAAGATAAACAAAAAGGAATCATCTGAGGGAGAAACCTTGTCAGGGTTGACCTTTCATAACCTTTTTGACGTAGGCTAAACAACTAGATGTTGATGAACACAATTGGCATGAAAACATATTGATTGAATAGATTTCTCAGTTGAAAATCAGCAATCAACACAAGTTAGAAAAGGTTTCTTTTCTTCTTTTTTTGAATTTGTATATGGTATATTTTCAATCCAATAAATTTGAAATGTTGTTTTACAAATAAATATACATTATTTTTACCTGTCATTCGGAAATTCATCATAAATATCTTGCAATATATCCATCATATGCTTTCTTCCTAAGTACACATCGAGCATATTTCCAACTATAGGAAGTGCCTTGGCATAGTTGAGGCCTAAATCCTTAAAATGTTGAGTTTTTCGCCAAAAATAATATAATGCAATGCATAGCAATGTAGCTATCAACAAAGCCAAATCCAGTAATCCAAAAGATACCATTTTACTAAAAATAAAATAAATAAAGATATTTTATTATGAAAATCACAACATTTTGAGTGTCCAAATCCTTGTTCACAAACCTGGGTTTTTCCACTTAGGAGTTATTCATTTTGATGTCTCAACATAGATGAAGAAGAATATAGAAATCTGGGTACTAACAGGGCTTATGATCTGTTAGGCTGGTTTAAGTGATCACATTATACACGCTTAACATTCACCATTCTACAGATAAATGTTCCACATGTATAAAGTGATCACTCAGCCTGTAAAAGGTCATAAGCCCTGTAAATATCCAGAATATAATTAAATATTCTTCTTCATCTATGTTTAGATATCAATTATGAAAATCATTAAAAAAAAATTGATATTTATTATTTTTTACCTACTGCCAAATGCCTGTTTGTTTGAAAGAATAGAAAAAAAGGCGTCATACATTTTGTATTGGAACAGCGTAGAGTTAGTACTATTTTTTGTTTTAAATAATTTTAGAGTTTCGTGAACATAGTAGAGTAGAGAATTTTCATGAACAAAGTACTAGAAATAAAGATAAAATAAGACATTTAAAAAAAAAACAAGTCGTAAAATGGATAAGGGTTTGAAAATTTATAACGAGATGCCTGAATGTATGAAGAATGAAAAGAGTCGGAAAGAATTTAAAAATAAATGTTTTGTTAACTGTAAGAAGATGTAAATATATATATGATGTAAATTAAGTTTAAATAATAGTTTTTATTAAATGTAAGAAATAAAAATTAAAAAAAATTAAAGAGTACCAATTCGCTCACTCCTTTCAAGAATGTCATAAATCAAAAAACTTGATTTTTCAGGAGAACGTTTTTAAGGTTTAAAAATATAATACAATGTATTAAATAAATATCAAGCCACTTATCGAACTTTTTACTGCGGAACAGAACTTTTTAGGTAAAACCTGAAGGTTTTTTCTCTATTTGAAAAATATTTAGTATATTTCAAAAAATAATTTAAAAAAAACCTTTTCTAAAAATGCAAAAACAACACTTTCTGCCCTGTAGCGGGTAAATATTGAGTTTAAAATATGCCTCTTTTGCTGGGATATAGAGCATTTTCTGGGCATTTCGAAAATATACATAACTGAAAATTGTCAATTTTTGATTTATGACGTTCTTGAAAGGAGTGAGCAAATTGTCTTATCATTTTTTGATTTTTATTATTAGTTAGTTATAGTTTCAAGAAAACCCTTAAGAAGAATCCATTCAACTTAATTCAATGAGTGTATTGAATAATTACTTACTTGTTATTTTGATATTAACACATAATATTATCAATCAACAATAAAAGACAAAATACTTTTATATGTAATGTAAACAATGTTCACTGCACTCCTGTAAAATTCACAAATACAACTGATTCAACAGCTATAGATTGTTGACTGAATATTTCTTACATCATTATTTTTAGCAATCATATAATGCAGAGGAGAACTAATATTTTTGTAACGGTTTAAATATCATTGATTTAGTCCGATCGTTATTTGGAGTATGTTCCTTAGTAATATATGTACTATGTTACGTTATTTTTTAACTACCTTCATCTCTCTTTCACTGCAGTAATGGTGGTAACTGGACATGAAAACTCTCTCTCCGATGGCACTACAACCCATATCGAGACTTGACCTCCTGGACATAAGAATGCTAGAGTTAATTCAATACATTAACATTGAGAAGCCCATCTCTTGCGCACTACAGAAAGGTAGCTGGGCATGAAACCGTTAGTTTTAATTTCATCAACGTTAAAAAATAACGACTTCGATTCTATCTTTGTCTTACTACAGTAGTGAAGGTATGAGCATGAGACCACTAGGATTAAGTTAATACTTTTCAATGAAATGTAAAGGAAAATATGTCCATTATTCTGTTTCCTTTAATAATTTCCGAGCCATTTACCAACATTCGAAGTGCCCAAAAATAGAAAATAAATATATATGGGTTGTCTCAAGTTACTTCCCAAAGTGGGGTTTTATGAGACAGCGATGTAAAATCTCATGTTTGAGAGTTAAATAAGTAAAAAACGACACATTAGTTTGTTTATTTATTTATTGACAAGTCATCAGTCTTCAAACTTTAGAAAAAATGTTCCTAGTAAAAAAGTTATACATTTTATTTTATTTTATTTGTTCAGGAATTGTACAGCTTTACATTTAACAAAGTATAATAAAAAATAGTTACATTAACAATAATAGTTACATTGATAAAAATAAAGGCAATTTAACAATTACACATTTATGTTATAATAACATATAAAACACTAAGAGATAAAAATAAAAAGATAATAATTTACATAATTATATACATAAAAAGATAATCAGTAACAATTAAACTAACAAACTAATTTTAGGGAGGCATATCTCCCTCTGAAGACCTTATCTGGCTTGATTTTTTGATCTGTATTGATCTGTATCTCTATTGAAGTATTTGATCTGGAGTCACTGGTTGGATGTCGTAAACCACGTGAAACACAAATGCGTCTTCCATCTTCGTGGATTTTTGCATTAATTTCACATTAATCACACCCTCAACTTGAGACCTATAAACCTTTTGTGTGTTATGGTAATAAATAAACATTAAAAAAAAAAAGACAAATAATAATTGTTGCCATTATCGAAGGCATAAGGTATTGGTTGCTGCCATGTAAGCTCCAGGCTCAAGTTAGAAAAGGAACATGGACTCCTGTTTTTCATGAATTTTATTGCTATACAATCATAATTCTGTCGCGAAATAATGGTTGCAGATACGGTAAGCAAGCTTAAGGCTTGAGTGACGACAGAAATAGGGGTCGCAAGCTATATATTGATTGATGCTTATTTATTAAATTAGCAACAAATATTTTGCCCAACAACAAATGTTACATTATATTGTTAAATATAATGAGCTATGATAATTTTCATAATTCTTAACAGTTTTGAAGTCATACAACTCTCAACATTAGAAAATCAGTAGGGGACATATCTCTACAATATAAGTAGTGTACATGAACATGTACATTCGGTTTCAGTTTTACCATTTTAAGGGTGGTGACTGACCGGAGAATTTTGTCGTAATGTAACGTCGTACCATCGCTCGCGGCGAGCATCCGAAACTATGGATGGAGCGCTCGGCTCGCTGTACTGACTGCCTGAATGCTCGCACTGACGAAATGGCTCCGGTCAGTCACCACCCTAATAGAGAGAGTAGCACTGTTATGTACATGCTCATGTCTGAAAGGGTTAATTATCTATTTATAAATCAACAAAATAACAATAAAAATAAAATTTCCTTATCAATAAAGAAAGATAATTAGAATATTCATAGAAAGAAAGCCTTGTATTATACTACTGGTTACCATTTGTTTTTGGGTGCACTTATTTGATATAATGTAATATTTTATTCATTTATTTATCTTCATTCTTCTGACAAATCGCTAATTAAGAATGATGTTTCCTCTTCTGTATGCCGACCCAGAACCCTTTCTCTGCGACCATATCGAAGAAATGATTCCTTAGCTTCATGGGAACCGGAGTTTTGGAAATCCGAGTTAAATCAAATTTTGATAGTAAGGTCGCAATCAAAATCTTCGCTTCCATCAAGGCAAATCTTGAACCTGTATCACAATGAATAAATTACCAACAAAATTTTCATAAAAAATAATCGACCATTTCCAAAGATATTCCAATAATAAAATACATTTCAAGTTTATACATAAGGCAGTTCCACAAGGGAACATTTACACGAAGAAACTATTGCCGTAGCAAATCCAATATTGGATTTGCTTAGTGGAATGTCAATATATTTCAATGTTTTAAAGCCACAAAAAAAATATACCTATACATTGCCTCGGTCCATTTCCAAATGGAAAATATGTAAACGGTTTTATTGAACCTTTGTTTTCGTCAGAGAATCTTTCGGGATCAAATTTATTTGGGTTGTTATAGTACTGAGGGTCTCTGTGGAGAGCAACAGTTGGAATGAAAAATGAATCTCCGACGTTTACCTGAAATTTGACCGATAAATAATTAGAGCATTTTAAGAATTATTTTAAATTAAAGAGAAAATTTAGATAAATATTATACAATTGAACCTTGTGTATTTTAGTTGTAGTGTCATTCTGCGGAGGGAGTTCGTACGGCTTTACACAAATCCTATCCAGATTAGCGATTCCAGGCCAGAGACGCAAAGTTTCTGAAAAATATTGATTATGTTGAATAATTATATCCTTTTTTTATACCTAGGCTACGACCTTTATGACATTTTGTACAGTGATAACACAATCAAGGGTTGGATTCTGAAATCTATGCAGAAATAATTTATATTTATGAACTTTGGAATTATTTATTTATTTATAAATGGTCAAAAAATATCCCTAATAACATTATAGTAGGGTAGAGGGCAGATGGGGCTTGGGGCATAAAAGAACATCATGGCTCAAAAATCTTCTACAGGGGTTTGGAATACCAGAGGCAACAAGCCTCATCAGGCTGGCCCAGGATCGTGTGGAGTTTAAAAAGATGGTCGCCAACCTCTGATAGGAACGGCATGAAGAAGAAGAATAACATTATGCGATAACAACACAAAAGTAATAATGAAATTATTTATAATAATGAAAACTCACCAGAAACAACCATGTCCAGATACTTAAGTTTATGTAATTCATTGTAATCTAGAACTCCTTGTGTTGATGCTAATGACTCGTCAATTTCTTCTTGTAGTCTTCTCTGCACATCCGGATTGACAGCCAGCTCATAAGTCAAGAAACACACAAGGTTGGCTGAAGATTCAAAACCCGCAAATAAGAAAACCATCGCTTGGGCTAGTAAGTCATCGTCATCCCACTCTGAAATAATTTCATTAGTTTGTTTAATTATGAGGTCGCTGATAAATTACAACAATTCACAAATTCTACGTGCTGAGAAATGCTCTGCCAGTTTATGTCAATTATTTTAGATTGGAAATGCATGTTTATATATAAGACTGTAAAATCATAAGTTTGAATTTATGAGGAATGTGGTAATAGGCAACAGAAGCAAACAACTTTCGGTTCCCTCCACAACAAAGCTTCAGGTTCCCTGTACAATACAATGCGGGCATTGTATTGCAAAAAGGACCTGTCAGTCGACAGATAATCATCATAGAATAAAATAACAACTACATATGTAATCTTTTCCACATGAATTTTATTTGACCAGCAACCGGGTTTTGTCATAATCGACCTCATCAGACTGGTAGTGTCGGTTACGACCAGTCTGACGATGTCGGTTACGACGAAACCCGGTTGCTGGTCAAATAAAATTAATGTGGAAAAAATTACATAGTTGTTATTTTATTCTATAAAATGCAATTTCACCAAGAAATGTCAGTACAAAACTGAAATCTAATAAAGGGTAATGATAAGTAATAGTATAGGAAGCTAATCTAAATATACCTATTTTATTTCCTTTTCTGCTGAATTCTGTTTGAGGTTTCCCAGAAACATTGTCAAGAATAGACTCGTCTACTAATTTCCCCTGTTTTGCTAGCAACAAGAGATGTATCATGTCTTGGCGCACAATGTTATGGTCAATCCTCTCCTTCATATTGGTACTGAAGATGTTACGAAAGAAATCATTCACATGGGTTCTACCAAATTTCAAACGGAATATCTGAAAATTTTACCAATTTCAATTTCAGCTTTCATTAAGACCCCGCTCACATGAAAAGTGACTGTCGCGCAATAGTTATATGTCTAACTGACACAAATTTATAACTAAATACTAGGCCCATTATTGTTCATATGGCGATGCATATTTTTTTAGTTGAGTTATAGACGTGTCATTAAGTGTTCACATGGGAGACACAACAGTCACCTATATATACATTCCCTTATTGCCAAGACTTTATTCCATGTCATCATTATAATAAGTAGTAATATGACTACTTAATAAAGTTCGCGTTTTAAATGCGTCTACTGAAAAGTAGCCATTTGTCTCTAACGCTATTTTGGCTGGGAACAGTCGGTATACATATGTATATAATATAATATTTAAGTATGAACCCAATTATTACCTTTATAATAGATGGACAAACTATGAATACAATGAACATCAGTATGTCTGAAAAGGTAAATATTGTCATTTCTTTAGCCATTTTATAAAATGAGTTCTCCCTGTCCTTCAAGGAATTAGTTTTTATCCCGAATCCACAGGAAGCTATCACGTCATTAGTGTACCTGGTATACGGATCCTTCACTTCTATCTCCAAACAATCTTTACCTGAAACATCATTGATATGTATGATATTTGAAAGGTGAAACAGGTAATAAAACCAAGGGTTATCATTCAGTACTGAGATGATGAACCTTTATCTAAGTTGTCAATTTGTGTGTTAATATCCTCCACCAAGTTATCAACACATTCTTGCATGAACGGCAACATAGCTCGCATCTTAGAACTGGTGAATGCTGGACTTAAAGTACTTCTCATTTCCCTCCATCTTTCTCCTACAAACAGAAGAGTAATTTTTAAATATATTTAAAAAAAAATATTAATATTATTTGTTTTTGTCAATTTCGATTTGCGAAAAATAATAATATGCAGAAAATCACCTTTCATAGCAAACACCATTTTAGCCGACAGCGGATCTGTTTCTTCATCAGCAAATTCAATATGATCAACAAAGTGGTCGAAATCTTTTACCATTATTTTTCTAAGCAATTCTGGATCCCTTACCAATATTGCTGGTGTCAAAAAATTAAATATTCCCACAAATCTATAAAAATAAAACATTTAAAAATAACAGGAAATGAATGTTTCATTAAGTTTTTGCCAGTGTTAATAACAATCTTTAACAAGACACATGAGAGAATTGAAACAAAGGATGTGCCAATTTTGTTCAATTGATGGTAAACAATTTAAATGCTCAATTTAAAATCTAGCAAGGGGTTCCTGCAGAACTGTTTATGAATTAATAGATATGACTTTTGAAAGCTCCAAACATATTTGTCACTTCAGGTACTAGTCCTGAAAAGTAATTAGGAATTATAAATAGCTGGAAAGTGGTTTCCATTAAATAGTCGAGCAATTTAATAATCACCTGTCGTTTGGAAACATATCATAAATATTCTGCAGTAAATCTACCATGTGCTGTTTTTGAAGATAAACCCACAACATGTTTCCTGCTATCGGATAGCCTTTAGCATAGTTAAGTCCTATATTTTTGAAGTGTAGAGTTTTTCGCCAAAAGTAATAAAATACAATGCATAGCAATGTACCAATTAATATAGCCAAATCCCATAATCCAAACGAGACCATTTTGATTATCTGGAACTCAAAAAAAAATATTTTGGAATATACTTTGATAAAGTGTCCTCAATCATTTGAGAAAAACTAATCATTTTATGAACAGTGGTAAAGATTTAATTCCAAACTTTAATTTTTTAGAAACTCTCTAAAAAAACTGTCAGGTAATTTTTAAGTCAAATTGAGGGTTTTAAATTGATAATTTTACAAAATCATATAATTAATCAACAACTAAAGAAACAACACTCCACTCACATGAGACACACAATTGGAACTAATAAAATGATGTAATATTTGATGGTACAATAGGTATATGCACTAAGCTAACCACACATTCTGCTTTAACTGGGATTGTAAAACTCAGTACAAAGGTGTATCCTGAAGTCACCTAATAGTCACTGAAGAGAAAAAGAAATAAGAAAATCATAAAACTAATGGCAATGTCTCTTCAACGACAAGGTCTCTTTACCATGGGGGAATCTGAAATGTAAAGAATATTTTTACTAACTTAGAATATTATATTGTAGAAGGTGCGTGACTGAGACTCACCAATGACTTCAAAAATATAGCAAATGCGCAGTGTCACTAAAGCACGAAAATAATAAATCACATTTGTAACATCACAGATCCAATGTACTGAAGACCTTCATTTTTGCAACATTAAAAATATTCATATTTCAATCCATTCAAAAATTCGTCAAACAGTGCTTTAATTATTTATTTGAGAAGATCCTTTTGAGCGATGATAAAAATAAAAACAAAATTTATGAACCTTAAACCTTTGTCCCTTGAAAAGTAGCTACCTTAAAACAAAACTAACCCATCGTTTTGAGGTGTAATTTACACAAGAACATATAAAGATTTAATTTTGCTTTACAACAACTGAGGATTATTTATTTTTTTATAGATTTTCCCATACATTTTTATTTTATTTTCACTAATTAGTCAATATTTTCTCATACTTTGCATTTGGAATCCTTCTATATCAAACTGACAGTGTCCCATTTTATGGTGAGGGAAATATGGTAACCATACATATTTTTTATTTATTGCACAGTCATCATATTACATAGATATATCAATCATGTAATATGAATAAACATGATTTTCAATTTTTTTTATAATTTAAGTGTTGATTTTTTAAAGGTATTTATTTATTCTTGATAATATTGGATATTGAGATAATATGAAAATCATATTCCTTAAGTATAAAATTATCATATCATGGGCTCAAAACTAAAACTTTATAACTGGAATTTTTTAGTTTTGAGTTTTTTAGATTAGAGTGCTCATCAAAAGCCCTTTCTGACGAGATAAATAGGTTTATTAAAATATATTTGTCAACTGAATTATTTTGCATGTTTATTTTATTTTATTTAATAAGGTGGGGTATTTTAATAATATGGAAAAAAAAGTAAAAAAAAAAATTTGATGTGGTGTTAAATTGATGGTTGATTATAAGAAAGTAAGACCATCGAATAGTCCTATGTTCGAGGTCATCAGATCCAGGAGTGGAACATATTTAATGGGACACAAATAATGTAAAAGACATAACTGTGACATAGGAAAAAAATAGGAAGAACTGCAGGTAGGTACTGATGATTAAGAAGAAGAAAAAATAACAGCGGCAATGGCCCTGGCCTTATCTTGGGTTGCATATCCAAATTTGTACAATGTTTATGAGCTCTTGAGGAATAGGAATACACATATCTGACTATGTGTTCATTTCTTCTTTCTTTTCGACGTGATGACTCCAGGACTACTGAAAATTGCAAGGGATATATGCATACGACCGCACATTTTTGGACAAAATTGTGATTCTCGTAAAATTTACTAAAATTATATTTTTTTAAATTTATGGTTGACTTTTATTAAAGCTGTTGGAGAACTGGTAAGTCACAGTATGATTTATTAAAATAAAGCGTAAAATATTTATGCTTTACACTGTCAATATGTTTATTAGCTAAGAATTTATAATCTATTTATTTAGTCATTATGTTTTACGAGCAAAGCCATTTTGGACAGAATGTCAAAGGTTAAATAAATGTTTATCTACTTTGTATTTTTAAATTTTTATGAACAAATGTGAGCTTGTACTGAACTTCATGAAAGCATTCTTTATTGCAGGAAACTTTTTTTTCCTTTGAGGAATCTATTAATATATCAAGTCAGAATAATCCTTACATATTTCATCAAACCCTTTTCCGCGCCCCTATGGTGCATAGGGCACTGCATCATATAAACGCAGTGTTATCTTGAAGGAAAGGTGATCAACCTTTCGCTTCAGGTACCAATCCAGGGTAATATTGAATAAATATTAAAGTGAAAAAATCACTTATATTTATTTGATCCCCCTGGGAATCGAACCCGGAACCTGGAGAACGGTAGGCGAGTGTGCTGACTACGGAGGTGGACAAAACCCTTACATAGTAACTGTTAAATAAATTAAATTGCATTTTTTTATCTTAATCTAATGGAATGACTAGACACATTGGCTTAATATGTTTATAGATTTGTCCGGGTTTAGATAAGATAGTGATAAAATAAATATTTGTTCAAAAATATATTTGGGTGTTTGTACTCAATATTTTATGACCCTCTTAAAACAAAGGAGGAAAATTCAGTTGTAATGTTTCCGATCATACGCTCAATTATATCTCTAATATTATCTGTTTAAAAATGTCCAACAAACAGAAACAGCCAAACAAAAAGTTTATTTTAATTATGGACAATACAGACTGTAAATTTTTCTCTTGGAAAAGAAAAGGTCTAATCATTCTGTCTAAGTCTTTTGGGTCAACAGAGGTAGATGCTTCAAGACGACAGAGATAGGTTTTTCATAACCAAAAATGTCGAAATTACGAGCCAAAAAATAAAACCTTTTTGACTAAAATTGATCAGCTAAACGGGTCTGTAATTGGATTATATATTTTATTTTACATACCCAATTTTAGAACATTTATTTTTCTCATTTAGTATTTAACCTATTATTTGTTTTATTTATTTTTATTTATTTATTCGGGAATTGTACAACTTACATATAAAAAAAATGATATAAAACAATAGTTACATTAACAATATTAAACATTACATTACATTGACAAAAAATAGTTACGTTAAAAAAAAAGCCAATTAAACAATTCCACAATTATGTTATAAAACTATTAAAAAACATTCAGAGATTAAACAAAAAACAAAAAAACAAAAAAAAGGGTACTATATAAAATAATAGATTTAGCAGGAAGGAGAAGGAAAGGAGAGGAATAAATAAGGGTGGTTATTAATATTCAGTACTTAAATATTTTATTGAAAAAATAAAATTTGTCTAAAAAAAGATTTTTTGTCATATTTATTAAAATATAATTTACTTATATTTTATCCCGCATCGATTGTTAGTTTTATTATTGAAGTTAAACCAGTTTCAAATTTTCATTGTCAGACAGGGTTGTCACACTGAGTCACACATGCACGTTTTTACTTAATTAAATATTAAAACTAAATAATAACACTAAATATTACATAATGATGGTGGAAAATTATATTTAAAAAAAAACACAAAAATTGAGAAAGATAGAAAAAGAACCCCTTGGCATTCAAAACAATAGATCAAAATACTGATTTGTTTATATAATGCGTAGTAAGTAATAGCCCTAAAATATGACATCTGTATACTGTCAGGTGAAACAGTTTTCGAAATTTACCCTTAAATCACTTAAAAGTAAAAACTAACTAACTAACTTAAATCGCTTATAAGTATTTGGGAATTTTATAAAATACTTTGGAGAACTTCAACAGATGTCAACGTATGTATTGTTTTCACCAGATATATCTCGTCTCGTTACCGGTATATCTCGTCTCTGGCAATACGGACACTCCGTCTTTTACTGGTATATCTCGTCTCTGGCAATACACGGACACTCCGTCATTTACCGGTGTATCTCGTCTCTGGCAATACAGACACTCCATCATTTACCAAGATATCTCATCTATGGCAACCATCGAGTTAAAAATATATATTTGGCTGATTGCTTGATCCTCAAATTCGAAATTTTAATTATTTATTTTCTGATTTATAAGTTTTTTTCTTTAGATTTTGGGTACATAATTTAATTTTTTGTATGTCAAGGTTATCAATCTTGTTAATTTATTTATTTTTTGTACAATTTTATGGTTAATCTAATTTTGTTGCTTTTTTTTAAACCACCAGCTGAAAAATAAATGAGATGCTTGTATGAAATCATTTCTGCAAAAGAGAAAGGTATTGAACTGTTAATTTATTTTGACCTGCTTGAAAACAGGACAGAAAATAAATTACAATTCTATCAAGTACAAAAAGAATTGGCCGCACAAGTAAACACATTTTTTTTCTCAATAACTGCAG
The DNA here is from genome assembly GCF_059751285.1 of Brachycentrus maculatus. Lineage (NCBI taxonomy): Eukaryota > Metazoa > Arthropoda > Insecta > Trichoptera > Brachycentridae > Brachycentrus > Brachycentrus maculatus. The sequence continues at coordinate 1,893,902 of NW_028280796.1, forward strand.
TTTATCTGACTGACCGAAAATCTAACATAATTCCTTCGCATCTCTACCTCTCACTTTTAACCTCCCTCATTAATTCAAGATAGCGCAGTAAAAATTTATTACATATTTCATCTACATCAAATCTTCATTTTTATTTGGTTTTATAGTTGTAATGTATCCTGTATTATGTGCAAATTTTAGAATCTTTTTCTTCATCCAGGATCGGTCCCTAGGGGAGCATATGCTACTATAAGTCGTCTTCAGGCCACCCTGTCACGCGCCATTGTCCAGCATCCCAAAGTTCCGCTGAGTACAGTCAGTGAATGGTGATCGGCGGTGATCTGGGGTGCCGAAATCTTCATGGTTGGAAGAGATACGAGGGATAAATACTCTCATGCGATATTCCCAGGACGTGTCCTAACCATGTCTATCTTCCCCTTTCGAGAGTTTCCAATATGAGAGACTGCTGCGTTCTTCACCTCACTTCTTCATTCCTGAAGAAGTCATACCATCTTAAACCCAGTATTTGCTTCAGCCAGCTGTTAACAAAACTTTTTTAAGTTTTTTGCTCTAAGTTTTAGTAAGGCACCACGACTCGCATCTGTTAGGATGCAGGCATTAAAGAGGAGACACTTGGTTTTTATCAAGCAAAGCAGCGAGTCCCAAACATTGCACATTTGATTCAATATGGCTCCTGCCATTCTGAGTCGTATGTTCAATTCCTTCTGAATACTACCATCCTCAATCATGTTTTTTTTATCATAGATAAGCTGAATTGCACATGATAATGGTCTTTTTGGAATTCACTCAAAGGCCTTACCGATCAGAGTTTATTTGGAGGGAGTCAATCATCTCTTTCAAGACTGATCGATATTTCCGGACTCACTGTAATTTATTGGCAAGGAGTGATGAAGAGAAACAGATCTAGTACTCGACCTTGCTTCACCCCAGTAGAGATTTCAAAGAGATCACTGAACACATCATCAATTTTAACACAGCATTCACAGTTAGTGTGAACCGTCCGATAATGGCTACAATCTTGACAGGAACTCCAAATGCTGCGATGATGTTCTAAAAAGCAGATCTGTGCAAGTTATTAAATGATTTTTCACAATGTACAAATTTAGTAGACTTTGTTTAAAATAAAGTAAATCAAATAAATATGCATACAGTTCATTATTCTTAAGTGACCTAAATGGCATTTAAGGGTCATCACAACGCAATATTTTTAAATATATTTTATATTATGAACTCTTTACTCATAAAATTCAATTAAAAAATTACACATAAATAAAATTTTATTAAAATGGTTCTATTTTAAACCAATCATTTCTATTTTTATAGGTGATATTCCCAAATCGGAACACTCAGAAATCAGAATCTGAAAATATAAATTCAGTTCTCAGATTTTTTTAATTTTAGCGTGATAATGATTTTTTTAAATTAATATATCATCCAAATGTAAAGGGTTTAAGGTTGAAGAACTATGAATAAAAATACAAAGTTGCGATGCCCCTATATATAGTATTCGATCTGGTCATTAGTTTTATAAACATAAGAGATAATATTGTTTTCCCTTAAAGATATCAAAAGAGGAAAATGGGGTATTTTTAATCATTAATATTTTTTCAATCGACTTATAATGGAAAACTAAATAATAATAACTACATCAAGAAACTTCCTTGAGTTCCTAACCGAATTCTGCTTATCTCCGTTTTCCACCTATTACTTATTTTTTATTATATTTCCTATAAAGCGGTTATGTCCTTAATGGTCATTTATATCTCGTCAAATACATTCCACTGCTTTATCTAATAATATGGACCACAGGATGATCACCCTGCCTTCATAAAACAAATTAAAGTTATTGTTATATGAAGTGTATTGTTAGGCAAGTTAGCTTGAGTACACTTACATAAAGGTCTCACTAATAGACAATACGATATTCTTATTACCTGACTGCCTCTAAATAATATATATATATATATATATATATATATATATATATATATATATATATATATATATATATATATATATATATATATATATAAATGCAAGGGAGAATTCACTTTATTCTACCTATAGTCCGAGCTATTATTTGATTTGAGTGTCACAAAAACTTGGAATATACAATGACAGGAATTAAAAATTATAATAAAATGAAAATCAAGAAATAAAAACCCTTATTGGTACAAAAAAAAACTTACAAGATTTTAAAATTATATAATTTTGGGAAGCCAAGTTCTATTTTGGGAATATAATCTCCCAGTTGATCTACAGATCGAAGTTGGAGGGTAAATGTAATATACACTTTCATAACTTTAATCTCTTGCATCTCGACTTCAACATTGTTTGGAAGATAAACATAGAAATGAATGCTTTTTATAAGGTATTTTTCAATGCTGATCCAGTTTCGGTTGGTGACCGCAAGAATAAATATCAAACGCAAAACTTCTTATGCTGGTTTGCTAATGTCGTTTATTAAAAATGAATTTAATAAGTGCTAAAAATTTTTGAGTTCATTTTACCCAGCATTACTCCTTATTATCTACTTATAAAGAAACACATTGAGATGAGACTCAGTGTTATTAAAGTTATTAGACAAATATTATCATAGAAAGTGGAAGGAACATATACAGAGGTAAACATTGTCATTTCTTAATCTAAAACTGTTTATACTTATAAATAACTTTCTACAATAAAAACAACTCATCTATAAAGACTAAGAAAGCATAAGTAAAATTTGTGCCATTATTGCTTTTTTGGAAATTGTGGATAACTAGATATGCATTTCAAACTTGTGCGTACATAAACAGATGTTAAGTTAACTGAATTTTGTAGAATTTACAAAGCCATTCAAAAACTGTTTGCATTTACCTAGATTATTATCCCGTGTATTGTTAGCACTTCTTTCCAAAATTTTACATTGCACTGCAGTGCCCATCTAAGCTGTTTTAATCAAAATAAATGTTCTAATACATATTCTTTTTATAAATATATTAGATGGAATCGCAACGCGTTGAAGTACTTCAGGAGAAGCACTTTAATATCACTTTAAACGTGCTGAATACATAAGAACTTTTCATTTAATGCACTTGTACTCGTACCGAGTACGTTATTTTGGCTGCAATAGAATATTGATATTGTTGATCATGAAATAACCAAATGATCAATGACACGTTTTGAATATTAAGATGTATAAATTATATTTCATTCAATTTATTCTGTTACTAATCAAAAAACTTTATCTCCCAGCATAAACTATTGAAAAAACATCAATCGGGAACTTGGTTATAGTATTTATAGCTTGTTCCACTTGATCAAAACAGTCACCTGTGGAAATGCGAGATTATCTTAAACTGTTTTGGTTGAAATTGTATAGTTTATTAACGATAGTAGCATACAACCTGTATCACATTTTACTTGATTATTTAATAGTTAAAAAATATCTTTATACATAATTATATGAAAACTGTAATGATGAAAAATTGGATTATTTATATAGCTACTCCCATTACACAGAAGAGCTCAAAGTGCTTAACTATGAATAATATTGAAATTTTAAATGGAAAAATTAACTTAAATTTAAAAGTACTTTTATGTTTCTAATGTTAATTGGTAACTTTTCGATATACAAGGACAATTTTTTATGTAGTACTTAGAGATCAAGTATATATAATGAGTAGGTGCTTTTACTCAGTACTTCTTGCCTGTATTTGGAACTCCTATTGTCCTATCTGAAAATGAAAAATATAAATTCAAACTCGCTAAACAATAAGACTTGTATTATATTCCTTTTAGATCGATTATTCTAAGCGGAAAAATAATTAGACTAAAGTTTTGTATTGATATTTCTCAATATAATTGCATTTAACAAAATAAAACAAACTTTTATGTCATATATACAACCCCTACCTTGTTTGTATATAAAATAGAATTTTGTCTAGCCTGCCACCAGTCTGATGATGTCGGTAATGATGAAACCCGGTCAGTAATAAATTAAATAAAACTGGAAAAAACTTTAAATTTTTTGTTTCATTATAGAAAAAAATATGTATAATTTGGTAAATGTTCTCTTAAAATTTAATGATCTTCATTTGATGTTCCATAATCTCAACAATTTAAATACTAAGATAAAGTGCTAATTGGAATATTGCACGGGTAATTATACTCATATACTCGTGCAGACTGACTATAAAACAAAGATTACAAATATTAAGACAATGTATCATATTGAGTACTAGTCCATCGAAACTTATTCGGCCAAATTTCAAGCTAACAAGTCGGCAAACTAGTCGGTTCAGCACACAAGTGAGGAATATTTATTAAAAGAAAATAAATTGTCTTTCATAAAAGTGAGTAGAAAAATTAACTTTTTGCAATCAAGTACACCATATTAAAAATAAGAATAGAAATGTCTCAGAGAGGAAGAAATTGCTTCCTCTCTGAGAGACATTTCTATTCTGAATATGGAAATCTAGAGGACATGGAAATCATTAACATTTAGATGGCTTACAACCTGCTACAGGTGGGCTTCACTTTTTTGCCCATGTTTGAATATCTATTCATTCAAACCCTTCTCCGCACCCCAATGGTGCATAGGGCACTGCATCATATAAACGCAGTGATATCTTGATCATTAACACATGAAGGAAAGGTGATCAGCCCCCCGCTTTAGTTACCAGTCCAGGGTAATATTGAATAAATATTAGTGAAAAAAATCACTTATATTTATTTGACCCTCCCTGGGAATCAAACCCGGGACCTCCAGTATGGTAGCCGAGCGTGCTGACCATTACACTACGCAGGCGGACAAATCTATAGCACTTGATATTTAAATTTGAAGTCCAATATATTCAATTGATTATTACTATTATCAATAAGAGATGAGTTGTTCTCAAGTAAGAAATCAAGATGGCCAAAGTACCAATTTAATTTTTGACACATCACTCCCAAGTATTTTTATTATTTCTTCTAACCTTATCCGCACTCAATGGTGCATAGGCCACTGCATCGTATAGAACCAGAATATTAGCCAGTCCAGGTTGATATTAAATAAATATTTGAGTGAAAAATCATATTTATTTTGACCCCCCTGGAAATCGAACGCTGTAGCGAAACATGCTAACCACTAACTACACTATAAAGGCGGACAGTACTAACATTATGAGCAATTACATTGATACCAATTAACATAATTATTCGATAAAAATCAAATTAAAGGCAAATATTTTCATTGATTTATAATAATTTCAGTTTTTTTTGTGCCCTGTACTTCTTCAAATTTTTTTAGGTATGCTATTATTTCTATTGGTTTTTTTTTTAATGTGTGTTATACGATGTATAACACACAATGAAAAAAATGTATTTACCTTAAAGTCTTGCACATTTCGCATCAAGGTTTGGAATAAAGATAAATAAATAAGAAAATGAAAGTGTATGTTACTATAATAAGAACCAGTTTATAAATGTTTTTATTGATCTACAGTACAAGTTTACTCTGCAGGAAGAAACATTGTTTTCTTGTATTAATTTTTTTTAAATACCTTATATTATTATGTACTTACTTAAGTATTAAGAAATCTGGGTCATAAGACAAAATGATAAAGTCAGCACCTCCAAATTTTAGACAATGCCATCGTTCTTATCTTGATCAAACATACGGGAATAACACCAGAACTGCAATTGATGTTTATCCAGATTTGTGACCCATTTTTCGGTTCTTATCACTGATTTTATATTTGCTAAAATCTTTAAATAATCTTTTGAAAGTATCATAAAAAAATAATGGAAATTTTTAATACATACATACTATTTACATATATCATATACTAAGCTAATAAATACAGGTAGTTTTACAAGGTTATTGGTAATCGAAAATATTTCTTAAGAAATGTTAAAGTATTGGCTTTAAAGTATTGTTTGTAAAAATATTTTTTTACTCATGCATGATGTGGCCATTTGTATGCAATGGTCTTATTGTCAATCTATTTCTTCTCCATTTCCTTTCCTATGTAGCTGTAATGTCCTTTACCCCAAACTCCTCCATTTATGTCATCTACATCCTATCAAATATACTTGTAGAACCAAGAACCTGAAGCGCTGGACTAAATCATATAATTATCGATCAAGTGAACACCGCTCAAATCTTATGTTGCACCTTGTGAACGATTGGGTGCAAACACTGTACTAAGTGAATCTAATTAAAAGGGGCTCTACTATCCCTAAGCATATTTGGATGAAAAATGCAAAATTTTCTTTACAGAAATGATATTCGGTCTATGGGATTTGGCGATTCTAGCGATAGGCTTATTAAGTACCCTACTGTGGTATGCAAATCATCTCAATGCATATTTCCATCATCGGGGAGTCATCAGTACTAAGAATGCCCTTCCTTTCTTTGGACACATGTTTCGGATATTTTTTGGGAAAGAGCACATTCTGCAGACGGTTTATAGAGCTTACCACTCCCATACGGACGACAAGTAAGTATGAACATTGTCTTTCATATTTTTAAGTAGAGCTTTAAAGATTTACATGTATGCTGTTGCGAAAGTTGTATCATATTATTTATTATAATTTAGTTCACTAGTATGGCCTTACAAAAGTGATGCCGGAGTGAATCCAGATCTCGTTACTTCACTTGGGAAATCTAATACTAAATATCAAATACAACCATTAAATATCTATAAGAAATCAAAAAATGGAAGAGGATTATAGTGAATACAAACTCTTACTGTTTTGTCACTGTTCTGACTAAATCTCTTATCCACAAAAGTTCTTTTTAAAATCCTAAAAAACTGTTGTCTTTATTGTAATAATATTCTTTCAATGTTATTTGTTTTTAAAAATTAGTCTAACTTTTTTTACTGTATTTTTAGAACAAGTGTATTAAGTGAACAAGGTATATTATGGTGGAGATTGACCGGAGCATTTTGTGCACAATGCGAGCATTCAGGTAGTCAGTACACCGAGCCGAGTGCTCCATCCATAGTTTCGGATACTCTGTGATGCTCGCCGCGAGTAATGTTACGACGTTATGGTACGACGAAATGCTCCGGTCAGTCTCCACCTTTATAGACAAAAAAAGAGAATGTGGGAAAGAAAGCTGTGATTGGCTGGTATGAGTGGTAACAAACAGCTATCAAAGAGCAATTACCAAATTTGCTTTACAAAATATGTAAAAACTATGGATGAGATGAATGACTGAAGTCATTGTGCATCCTGTATTCTTCTTTTTACCCGTTCAACATATTCTTGTAGCAAAAAAAAAATCTTATAAAAAAAACTGCACACCATATATGGGTACAAACAAAAATGTACATTAAACATGGAAAAATATTTATTAATTATATTAGAAAGGTTGAATTACTTGTTTCAATAAATAGTATATAAATCCACAATTTCTATAATTAGTTCAAAAATGGTACAAAATAAGAGTCATCATGTTTGTTTAGAAATTGATTCTTGCAGATTTTTTGGATTTTATGCCTTCAATAACCCGACGATGGTTATAAAGGATTTGGATCTTATCAAAAAGATAACTGTCAAGGACTTTGATAGTTTTATGGACCACAAAGTGTTCATGGATGAAGATGCCGATCCGCTATTTGGAAAAAACTTATTCTTCTTAAAAGGTATTTCCATTTCAAACTACATTAATACAGTCCCAAAGATATTGCATCATTTATGGTGGTAGTTGATGCATTGGTGCAAAATTTAACAAAAACAACTGCAACTGTTGTATGTAAATTTATTTAATATTTTTTCTGATATGGATTATGTGAATAAATCAATGTCATCCCAACTGCCTAAACTTCCGTCCACATTGATTTTTTTTGTGACTTTTTACATAAATTTCATGAATAAAAATTTTATTCATGAAATTGCTTCAAACAACAAAAAAAATCACAGCAAAATAGGTTTATAACACCTATATAATATTAAATATATTAATGATTATTATTATTTGATTATATTTGAGTCCGCCTCCATAGTCAGCATGCTCGACTACCATACTGGAAGTCCCGGGTTTTGATTCCCAGGGGGGGGGGTCAAATAAATGATTTTTTTACTCTAATATTTATTCAATAATACCCTGGACTGGTACCTGAAACGGAGGGCTGATCACCTTTCCTTCACGTGTTAATGATCAAGATAACAATGCGTTTATATGATGCAGTGCTGTATGCACCATCGGGTGCGGAAAAGGTTTTGAATTTTGAAATTGAATTATTGAGAACCATTTTTGTTTTTGTTTAATGTATGATTTACCATTTATGATGTAAAAATGGCAAATTTACTTTAAGCATAGAAAATATTAAGAAAATTTTCAAATTCTGATCTAAAAGAGATCTAACTGAATATTTATGATGTGGCAAATCATGATTGAGGACTGGTTTAAAATATTTATATTTACTTTTAGGACAAAAATGGAGAGATATGAGAATAGCAATGAGTCCGGCATACACCGGGTCCAAAATGAAAAATATGCTACCATTTGTATTGGAATGCGCACAGCAAATGATCGTATATTTTAAAAGAGAAGCGTTGCAAGAGAAAAATACTACAGGTGAAATTATCTTCTGATACTAAAAGTAATATAATGATTATGTCCAAATTTGTTTAGAAAATCTCAGATTTTACCAAAATATGTAAAAAAAAAGGTTTTCTCTATTAGTCAAAATTTGAGCATCCATCTCACTTCTTACCTTTTTTAGCAATATGCTGTACATTTTTGGAATACTACAATGTGTTTTTTTTTTTATAAATATAGTTGATTCAGATTAATTGGGACACAAAGGGACTGGAACATTTGCCCCAATTAGCCAAAATGAGTACAAAATTAAAAGAACTATATTTTATATCCTAATGGGCGTTGCATTTTAGCATTTGCCTACATATTATTTTTACTAAATTAAAGGTTTATACTATGTACATCAGATGTACTGTGGTCTTAACACATTTCGGATGGGTGTTTTTTACACCTGCCGACCACTGGCGACAGGATTATATAATTGTGTACATATAGTTTGGACCTTAACAAAGAGATTGGTACATAATATTCATATAAAAACTTGAAATATTTCTTTCCTTTTTGACTTTAAAATGAGGCTGGCGCAGAATGTAAAAATTCCATTCCCATCCGTAAATTTACTTAGTATTATCCCAAATAAGCAGCATAAGTCACCAAATTTTCCCTAATTTCGTTTGGTTATTGTTCCTTGGGATTTCGCCTTAATAATCAGCTGCCCCAACAGACTAAATTCCGATATTTTTAATTACACTTTTTTTTTTCAATGAATAATAAGTATTGCTGAATTTAATAATTCCAAAAATAATCTCCTTCGTGTTCCTGTAAACTAAGCCCTGATGGAGTTAGACACAATGTGCTGCTATGGGTTCGCACCGGTTTTGATATAGAGCAATTTGAGTGCACCATATAACAAAAAAATTATGTTGTGTCAATAACGTAAAAAGACAGTTTTAATTCAACAAATTGTATAAAAACATAAATGTTACTATGCACTTTTTTTTACACTTTCATAAAAATTATCAGAAGCTACTCACTTTAGAAACCAATAATAAAAAATGCACAATTTTGTACAAAATTAAAATGAGAACATTTAAAAATGTGATTACATAATTATTTTTTTCAATAATAAAGAAAGATTAACCGGTGACCAAATCAAATCAAATCTTGTGTATTTTGTGACCCATTCATATAATTGTTTTACATGTATTTCGTTATACCCAACTCAAGGTAAAGAATATCTCCAAGTGGAAATGAAAGATGTCTTCACTAGATTTACAAATGACGTCATCGCATCCACCGCTTTTGGAGTACAAGTCAATTCGCTAGAGGAAAAGTCAAATGAGTTCTATTTGATGGGGAAGAGGGCAACAGACTTCAGTGGAATACAATTTTTGAAGTTCTTTGGATATTCGGCATGCCCTAAACTAATGAAGGTAAAATTGTAACAGCAATGGATTGCAACATTATGAAGTGTTTCATGAGAAAAGTGAAAGGAAATAATAAAGTTTATAAAAAGAAGAAGACTGATTAGATTCCATAATGTGATTTGGAAAGCGTGAGAAATATCTTAATCTATTTTATTAGTTTTTAGGCATATCCCTGTTTCCCAAGAATGTCAAAATGTTCTTCCGCAATATAGTCGGCAGGGCAATGGAGGCCCGCGAGAGTTGCAACATTATCCGGCCCGACATGATACATCTCCTGATGCTGGCCAAGAAAGGGTCTCTCAACTACGACACGGATCCCGCCTACGCGGACGAATCAGACTTCGGAGTGTACAAAGAGAACACCAGGAAAGAGGATACCGTCAAAAGAGGTGCATATATAATTTATTACATTTGTGCAAAGATTTAATTTTATATTTTGATATAATTAATCTAACCAGCTCCTTCTTCATGGTTTTACAATTTTTGTGATGATTGGCTTGCTTCTTACATGGTCAGCCTCTTCCTCCGCTCTTCTCTTTAACTCGGCGTACCCACTAAAACACATGTCGGAGATAATTTGGTCCATGTAGGTTAAGCAGGGTCTTCCTGTGTTTGTGCCTTCGCACATGCCCTCCGCAACAGTAAGAAGCAGACCTGGGTGTCTTATATTATGGCCTATCCATTTGGCTCGCTGTTGTATTATTTTATTTAGTAAGCATCCAGCCCTGCTTAAAACCTCATAGTTCCCTACATGTTCCAACTATACCTCACATACGTTGACATTTTCATTAATTTTTACAGGAACCTAGTTTTGAAATGACCGACACGAGTCTGACGAAGTGTAAACAGAAAAAATGATTTGAAACTTCATTTGTAGGAATAAAATAAAAAATATGTGTTTTATGTTCATGGTTGAAAAATCCATACTATTTTTTTCAAAACTGCCTATGGTCCTTCTATGAAAGAATCGTTTTTGCCCCTTACCAATGTGACAAAATAATAAAGTAATAATCTTATAAATTCGACTATTAAATCAATCAACTTTGTATTTGATCTAACAGCATTAGAAATATTCCTCACTATGTGTGAATGAATTCCTAAATATTCAGATTGGACTCACGACGACCTGACAGCGCAAGCTGTGGCCTTCCTGCTGGCTGGCTTCGACACGTCTTCCACACTGCTCTGTTTCACGGCGTACGAATTGGCCCTACACCCTGAAATACAGGAGAGATTGCAGGCTGAGGTAGATGAGGTCATGACCGCCACGGGAGGAAAGCTTACCTACATGGAGCTGCAGAAGATGAAGTACATGGACATGGTCGTATCAGGTAAACCCGGGTCAGGAATGCAAAACCATATCCACTAACGTAAGTTAGTAAAGTTTTTATTTTTTTATTATTTTTTTTAAATAATAACTCGCAAAGCCTCTACTTTTACAGGCTTGACTGCAGGTAAGAAATGGAAGGTAAATGTGAAAAATACATCACACACACCCAGACCAATTTAAAATAAATTTTTCTACTATAATTATACTTTCTACTTTAAGTCTACCCAACTACGCCATGGCGTCTGTCTATTAAATTGTTAGATAAATTCTGATTCATCTGAGTGTCCCTCTTACAGCTTCCTGAGACTCCATTCTTTCCGGCAATATGCTTAAAGTAGAAAACAATCCTTTGATTTTTTTTATTACAATTGATAGTTCCTGGACGATGGAGATGTTTGCGCGTCTTGCAGTCCCAAGATGTAGCATTCTTAAGGTGTTATTATGAGATTGAAAAGTACTTACGATATTCTTACTGCGTGCAGATGCTGTATCTTGTTTTGAGTCTCTTCAAGACTAGTATCACATCACTGGCGTACCACCAAATACCTGCTTCATGTCTAAGAACAAAATAAATGAAACATGCAAATCAGCTTGTGGAAATCAAACTGTGAAAACTGGTTATCTTACTAAATAAAAAACCCTGTTCAGAAAAAAATTATGTAAATATCTAGTTTTTGCGATTGATCTTCTTATTTTATAACTATCAATACTGCTCGATATAAAAGCTTACTTTGAACACTTCCAAGAAGAAATTTACGAGGACAATAATTTAGAAACATTTTAAAATCCAAGTACAATAATTTATACCAGCTTACTTTGTAGCAGACAAAAGTGTACTTTTAAGATATTATTTAGATATATTTCTGTTTTTTGATCTTGTAATGAAAAGCTCTAACAAAAAAGATTTACCAGATCTTCATGCCTATATTCATTCTACCCTAATCCATTTAAAATCGATATTTTTTATAGTTAATTACTACTGCTCTGTACACCTCATGTGCATAACATCTATATAAATGCAACCCAATTTGTTATGTTTAACGCAATTTGCGAAGATAAGTAGAAATTTAAAATAACTCTATTATAATTCTTGCACTTTTAATAGGCTTGCAATGAAATAATTTCAGAATCCCTGAGAATGTGGCCGCCAGACAGTCAGTTAGAAAGAGTATGTTCCAAGCCATACACCCTACCTCCACAGAACGATGTTACTTCAGTGAGATACCAGGTAAAGTCCTTCATGGGAAAATAATTCAATATTACCTAAACTAAATTTAAAGATGTTCTGCTTTGTCACTAGTATCGAAGCTATTATGTCACTAGTTTTGGAGCTATAATGTCACTAGTATCACAGCTATGATGTCAATTATATCAAAGCTATGATGTCATTTATATTACAGCTATAATGACGCTAATGATATTGCTAGTATTTGAACTATAATGTCACTAGTATCGGAAGTATGACAATACATTCCCCGAGTGTTCATTAATTGCAAAATCTAATTTTTATTTTAGCAGTGTTAATAAGATCAATCTCAGTAAGTTTAAATTCCTGGGTTTGAGGTTAAACAAAACCAATTTTAAAAATATCCTTGTCGTTACAAAAAATTTCTAAATATCTAGATATAATCTAAATTTTTTTACAGTATTGATGACCAGTTGCAACTCTGAACTATTGTAATAAGAAGAAGATATAGGATTTATTAAACTTATTGAAATTATCCGTGTATCATTATAAAAATATTAAAAATTACTATGATTTAGCGTTTTTTTAATAGTTTTATTTAAAAGTTTATTTATAAAGACAAATAAAAACATGAATGTATTGTTTTTCCCATTGTATGATTCAACATGTTTTGATGTAATTTATTTGACAGATAAGGAAGAACGATGACCTCTGGATACCAATCTATTCCATCCATCACGATGCCAAATACCATCCAGAGCCAGAAAAATTCGACCCGGAGAGATTCTCGGATGAGAAGAAGCCATTTATGCAGCCATTTTCCTTCATACCATTTGGTGTAGGGCCCAGGGTTTGTATAGGTGATTACACATTTGAAGCATTGAGTATTTATATTCTGAAGGGGACACTACAAAACCACTGAAAATAATTTTACCAAAATGGTCCGCTTATTAGTGGGCAATAGGTTTAATCAGTCCTATAACCTTTTGTATGTGTCCAAATACTAGTTCACAAATCTAGATTATCTCCAAAAAGCAGTTATTTTTTACATTATTTTTGACATCTCAACATACACTTATGTTGAGACGTCAAAAATAATGTTAAAAAATCCTAATTGGAGATAATCCAGATTTGTAAACACGTATTTGGACACACTCAAAATGTTGTAAATAAATTAGCCGAATTATAAGATTAAATAGCAATTTAAAATCATGTTTCTAGTGTTTCTCAATTATGTGAATATAATCTAGGATTCAGACCTCACATAAAAATGAAAGAGTTTCTGTTTTAATAAAAGCTTTCCTCATCCCCTGTGTTTCGAGTTTCATTAATATATCGCTCACTCCTTTCAAGAACGTCATAAATCAAAAATCGTCAATTTTCAGTTGTGCATGTTTTCGGAATGCCCAGAAAATGTACTACATCCCACCAAAAGAGGCATATTTTTAACTTAATATTTACCCACTACAGGGCAAAAAGTGTTGTTTTTGCATTTTGAAGAAAAGGTACTGTTTAATTATTTTTTTAAATATCTTAAATAATTTTCAAATGGAGAAAAAACCTTCAGGTTTTACCTAAAATAATATGTTGCACAGTAAAAAGTTTAATAAGTGGCTTGATATTTATTTTTAATACATTCTATTATATTTTTAAACTTTAAAAACGTTCTCCTGAAAAATCAAGTATTTTGATTTATGACGTTCTTGAAAGGAGTGAGCGATATCTAGAAGTTCCAAGAATTTGAGTAGTATGGTTGTCAATCATGGGTAGAATTGGTGAATGTTACACGTATGTAAAATATTCACTTAAACCGGCCTATGACGGCGCAAGCCCTGTAAACGCCCAGACTTCCATACTCTTCTTCATCTTTGTTGAGATGTGAAAAATAATGTTAATCAGTCCTAGTAATTTTCATTGTTTCAGGGGCGAGGTTCGCAGTCATGGAGGCAAAAGCGATGATATTCCATCTGCTGGCGACATTTGATATTATAACAACGCCAAATACAACAATACCGCTCAGAATAGCCGCCGACACATTCACATTGCATTCTGCTGATGGATTTTGGCTCGGAATGAAACTGAGACAGCATTCCTCATAAATAAATCATATTTATCTACATCATCATTATTAATCAATTTAATGTTAAGGTGAACTCTGATTACTCATAAGAAATTATAATCCTGCGCATTTATTTAGGATACGTTGCTTTCAGTAACTGTTTTTTACCCGATAAATAAATTGTGATCTGAAAATAATTTGTAAGAATTCCAATAAAAAACAATTAAATTGCTAGTATGTATATGAAAAAACCCATATACTAGCAATTTAATTGCTTTTTTTTTAATTTGTATGAAATTTTGTAAACCATTTAGAAGGCAAACATTTTTTTATTTAAATATGATACTCATCAAATATACTTTGTGCGTTTTTTACCAAACTTCAGAGATAGACTTAAAAAAGAACTATGCAACAATTATTTTATGTTTATATCCATACTGTTTCTTTCTCTAAAGACAAATATTTAATACAGATTGTTTCAAAATTTGAATATAGTCCCAACGAATGAAAAAAAAATACAGAAAGAAGTTGATCCTCAAACGGTATAAACATTTACATTGAAAATTGGGAGTTTAATAAAAAAAAAATAATAAAATCTATCCACATTGGATAAATTGCTCAAATAAATTTATTATTATATAAAAGAATAGTGTAGGTATGTAGTTTTTAAGGAATATATTATGAATTTTATCAATTAGATATAACAATTAAATTTTAGAATAAAATTAATAAAAAAAATTATCTTTGATTACCATCAACAACTGACCCTACATGTTTTCCTTTTAACACCCACCGATAACACTTTTTTTTCAGGGGGATTTAAAATGTATTTTCATACATATATTGTTTTGATTGACATATTTATAAAACTAAATCCAATTTTTTTCCAATGTACTACTGTTAAAAAGCTATCATTTTTCCTTTCAAAGTTTTTCACATTAATAACTTATAAAATAAGTAATAACACGAAAAACTTTCATATTATAATAAACTAATTAAAAGTAAACATTGAAAATAACTTTGAAAATAAAAATAATGGGGTTTTAAATTTTTTTTACAGAAATTGAATTTAAATTAATTAAGTATTTTTTATAAATCATATGTAAGTAAAGAGTATGTATATGTTAAAAGAAGCATGCATGAAAATACTCATTAAAGTATGTATGAAAATAAAAGTTGTGATGATCCTTAATGCGTCTAAATAACAGACATTTATCTTATCTGAATCATAGAATTACCTTAATTATTTTCTCCAATATCATTTACTTAAATTTAAATAAAGCAGAAAAACCAGATTTTTTTTATGATTGTGTCAAAAATTTTGTGACATCGTTACGTGTATCATTATCGACAAATATATTTTTTCCTTGTAGTGGCATTCTACAATGGCATTTTTGAATGTGCAAAATGACTTATATTTGACACCAGTTTGAGTAAAACATGTTGGAATTTTTTTATGAGAATAATTAAAAAATCAAACAATGTAAATTTGTTTGTATTTTAATGACACAAATGATATACAAAATATGCAAACCACTTGTCCACACAAACACAGCAAAATGAGCTCTTTAATTAGGAGAGGTAGGACTGAAGATGAGCACCCCTTAAAATGACATTGCTGCAGAAATAGTTCGCCAAATACTATAAATATTAAGCTCTAATATTTTGGAATTTCTTGTAGAAGAATGATTCTTAATCAGTCAATTAATGAACTATGATAAATATTCCTGCAAAAGTTCTGAACTGCCGTGTAGTAGAATGACGAGATAATGTTCATATCCCTAGCTACGTATGAAATTGATAATTTTATTGTAATGGGTGTTAAGGTTCAAATATTTTATATGACAAGAATATTTGTGACACATCATTAGTAAGACTAGTATATAATGATAATGGTTTCTATTTTAATACCATATGAAGATAAATCAATAAATGAAGAAAAATCAGCAATGCATACAGTCTTTTTACTGATAATGCATTAAAATAATGTGGCTTTTGCCAATGAATAAAGCAATGCATAAAGAAGTCTTTTTAATGATAATTCATTCAAATAAAACTCCTTAAAACACAACCCATATGGGTGAAGAAGAAGTCGGAGCCTCACGCAAAGTAAAGTAAGTAAAATAATGTGTGGGCTGGAAAAAAAGAGCCGTGATAAAAAAAATACATATTTTTTACAAAAACAATATGGATATCAAAAATCTCATATTTCGTTAATAAATGCCGGATTAATATCCGGAACTTATTAACGAAATATTTTTCGTGTAGTTCGATTTAATAATGTTGAAATTTCAGTGATAAAAAAACATTTTCGTAGTACAAAACTATTGGTCAATCATTCAATGATAGACCAATAGTTTTGTAGTTCCATTCAATGATTAATCAACACCTATGAAGTTTTACATATTTCTTCTTCTTCTTTTTCCATGTTCGCTCCCTAGGTGGAGCATATGGCCAACACGAGTCGTCTCCAAGTCACTCTGTCACGCGCCATCTCCTTGGCTTCCTCCCAGGTCAGTCCGGCGTCTCGAAGTTCCGCTGAGTATAGTCGGTGAATGGTCGTCAGCGGCCTTCCGGGGCGCCGGAATCCTCGGGGTTGGAAGAAGAGACATGAGGGGTTGATACCCTCAGGTGGCATTCTAAGGACATGTCCCAACCATGTCCACCTTCTTCTCTTCAGGACTTCCAGTATGAGGGGCTGTTGAGTTCTTCTCCTCACATCGTCATTCCTGACGAAGTCATACCACTTTATACCCAGTATTCGCCTCAGGCATCTATTTTCAAAACTTGCTAGTTTCTTGCTTTGAGCTTTGGTGAGGTGCCACGACTCACATCCGTACAGCAACACTGTGAGAATGCAGGCGTTAAAGAGACGACACTTGGTTTTTGTCGAGTAAAGCAGTGAGTCCCAGACATTGCGCATTTTATTGAATATAGCTCCTGCCATTCCGAGCCGTACATTCAGTTCCTTCTGGACACTACCATCCTCCACCATGAGTGTTCCAAGGTATCTGAAGGTGTCGACTCGAACGAGCGCTCGTCCCTCACAAGTAAGATGTTGATCTCGGTCCGGACAGGCTGAGTTGCACATGACATTGGTCTTTTTGGCGTTCACTCTTAGGCCTAACCGAGCGGAGTTTATTTGGAGGGAGTCAATTATATCTTGCAGGGCTCCGATCGATGTATCTATTAGAACTGCATCGTCCGCATATTCTAAATCGCATAATTTCTGAGCAGGACTCACTGCAATTCCTCGATCCGGTGGAATTGACATTCGTAGGATGAAGTCAAACATGATGATGAAGAGAAATGGGGCTAGTACACAGCCTTGCTTCACCCCAGTAGAGACCTCAAATGGTTCACTGCACACATCATCTATTCTAACGCAGCATTCGCTGCATATTTAATAATTAACTAATAGTTTTGTAGATTCAATCGATGACTGACCAACACTTTTGCAGTTTTATTAAATGATTAACCAATAGCTTTGTAGGTTCATTCAATGATGAATCAACACTTTTGTAATATCATTAACAGATTTACCAATAGTTTGTAGATTCAATCAATGATTTATTAATACATTTGTAGTTTTATCAAATGATTAACCAATAGTTTGTAGATTCAATCAATGATTTATTAATACATTTGTAGTTTTATCAATGATTAACCAATAGTTTGTAGATTCAATCGATGACTAAACCACATTTTTGCAGTTTTATTAAATGATTATTCAATAGTTTTGTAGTTTCATTCAATGATCAACCAATAATTTTATTCATTCATTCATTCAAACCCTTATCCAAACCCCAATGGTGCATAGGGCACTGCATCATATAAACGCAGTTTTATCTCAATCGTTAACAAGTTAACACATGAAGGAAAGGTGATCAGCCCTCCCCTTCGGGTACAAGTCCAGGGTAATATTGAATAAATATTAGAGTGAAAAAATCACTACTATTTATTTGACCCCCCCCTCTGGGAATCGAATTTCGGGGCCTCGAGAACAGTAGCCTTGCGTGCTGACCATTAGACTACAGAGACAAACTTTTTTTAAATTCATTTATCATCCCACAACTAATTGAAGGTTAACCTCATTTTTTTATAATAAAATAACTAATGTAAATATTCGAACAATGCTGATATTGTATGAAATTCATGTTGCTATGCCCGTCTATTAATGGATGCAAGAGCTGTTGGTACAAGAGTCAGATAAGACCTTATCTCATTCCATTGCTCTTAAACGTTCAGTAAACAAAGTTTGAACAAAGTAAACAATTCAAACTTATTCATGCAGAATATTATCATTTGAGGCTAAGTCAATATGAACCGAATGTGACTCTTTGGGTATAAAAAAAATAATACCTAAAAAGCAGTCAAGTTTCAGTGGTTATTTTGAAAAATACTAGTAAAAGATATTCTTTGTTATAATAAAAGAAGTGAATTCTAAAGTTCAATGTGATTGGAAGGAAACATCTAAAGGTGGAAAGGAAATTTGATATAAAGAATAGTGTTTTCATCCAGATCCATCCGGGCTTTGTATTGTTGTGTTATTTTATGGAAATAGTTTAGCATTACGTTTATCGAGAATTCTGGAAGACATAAGCTTAGAAAATTTATCTGTAAAACCCAAGGCTCAAAAAAGGGAAGCCACTTTGATTCGATTTCATTTTTCTATTTTTATGTTTAAAAATATTTTTTTTTTGGAATTGATTTTTTTTACTGTATTTTAGCTTATCATAGTATAAAAGTGGAGATGCCATATATTTGAAATCTAGTTCAAATATAGTTGGCATCTTTTATTGTCACAAATAAAAAATGAAAGAGAATCAGAAATTGTGTTTTCGATTTCAACAGTGAAAATATTTTGTTTTACTAATTGACACATTAATATTTCAGCTTTAAAAGCATGGCGTGGAATCTTTGGGAATGGATTTTGCTGCTAGTAGTTATTGTTGCATCCATTTTGTATTATGGACATTGGCTAAACGGTCACTTTAAGAGAAAGGGCGTGAAATACATAGAGACAACAATTCCATTATTTGGGCACATGTGGAACATATTTCTAGGGAAGGAACATTTTATAGAAGCCGTCTACAAGACATACAATAAACATACTGATGAAAAGTAAGTCAAATATTTAAAGTTTGTCAAAGATGAGATAACATGACAATGTACAAGGCCCCAGGTGGGTCAGTAAAAATGCCCTGGAATGGCTTTGTGTAATTCAGAGTCAGGATATACAACATCAACTGTCAGATTGTGAAATTTGCTTGTGTTTGCAACAATCAATTGTGAAATTTGCAACGAACACCGTAATTATGACATATATTATTTAATATTTGATCACTGATTTTCTTGAGATCCTAAATTAAGTATTTATCTGTTGGCACACATTCTGATACCTTGATAATATCCACCGTCAATATGAGACACAGTTTATTTGCTCAAACCTCAGTTTCTCTGTTGGCTTAAAACGTAGCTGATTTTTGAAACTATTGACATCTGTGGAAATAATTATAAAGATTTTTTTTTGTATATAGTTCCATAGTAAATTTTGAACATATACGTTCTAGAAGCGTGATGTTATTGAAGGTAGCTTCTAAAGTTCCTGGTGATACACCAATTCGTAGATCCTTTGCAGGTAAAACATTGATTCTAGGTATGTGGGTTTTTATGCATTTCGAAACCGCATTGTCATCCTTCGTGACTTGGAGTTGATAAAGCAGATTGGAGTAAAAGAATTTGATAACTTCATTGACCATAGGATATTTATGGATGAGGAAGCCGATCCACTGTTTGGAAAGAATCTATTCTTCTTAAGAGGTACCTCTGTAAATTTTTACATCATAATATTTTTTTGCATCAGAAAAATATACTTTTAAAGTAAGCACATTTATTTAAAGTTTATATAAATTGAATGTGGGGTATTATGCAGGTCAGAAATGGAGAGATATGAGAGTGTCCATGAGTCCAGCCTACACCGGATCAAAAATGAAAAATATGTTTCCGATGATTGTGGAATGTGCGGAGCAAAGTGTTGCCTACTTTAAGAAAGTGGCTAAACAATCTCCAGCTAAAGGTTTGTTACCATTACTTGATAAAAATATATTTCACTCATTTCAACACACAATAATAAAACGCCACAGAAATATTTTATTGCGGCAGCAGAGCGACAGCAGAGAGGCACTAAGATAAACATTTGTAGCTCAATTTTATCATGTAACTGTAAGAAACCGTATTTTTCAGTAGAATTTCTTGTACAGTTACTGAAAAGCACGAAAGTAAAGCTATTCTCTATTAAAAATTTCAAAACCCATGGATTTTGTATTTGTAGAAGAAAGACTTGTTGACTGAGATTAAAGTTTCGATATTTGCAGTTCAATCTTCTACCATTGTGCTTTTACTTTTATAGGACCATAAAGCCTCTTAGTGCCAAGAAACAATTGTGAGTGACAAATGCGTAATGGATTAAATAATTTCACAAATAAGTTAAATTTGCATGATTATATTTTGCAGAGGCTGGTTACATCGAGGTAGAGATGAAAGATGTATTCACAAGATATACAAACGACGTAATAGCTTCAACGGCTTTCGGAATGAAAGTAAACTCTCTAGAAGAACAAAGTAACAAATTTTACTTGATGGGCAAGAAGGCCACAGACTTCAGCGGAATACAGTTTCTTAAGTTCCTAGGATACGGGTCCATGCCTAAAGTTATGAAGGTAAATTAATATCGATCGGTAGAGTTTGACAAACAAGAAAATATGAATGGCATTTTTTGCCTACTACTTTTCTCTCAGCAATCTGTTTTTTTTTCATGGTCCATTCCTTAACCGAAATGGCTTTTTACATATTTAATGACACCTTAATTTTGTAGTATTTCTACTCTCCTAATATATTTATTGCAAATACAAATAAAGAAAAATTTACAGTTCTAGCAAACTGGTGCGAACCGGCTGAATCCCTTCACTACCAATATGTATATATTTTACAATATAATATACACTTTTTTACATAAAAATTAAACAAATAGAAATTAGAAACATTCATATCCACTGATTAATTACAGTAAAAATTTTCATCCAAAAAGAATATTGTAGACTGATTTCAACTTAATAAATTAAAACCCAGATTTTATTCATTATCTTATTTATATAGATTTTAAAACCGTTTTCAACCCATTTAGTTCAAAAGTTTTACGCAATCTACCTTTGAGCAGAATTCATTTATGATCATCTTAAAAATGCACATTCACTATCTGAATTCAAAAAAGATGTTAAAAATCTCGAATTTCAGTAGACTAATGAAGAATATACATATATGGTGATCCAATTTAACCAACCTACATAAACTACAGAATATATCGTTTTGCGCTTTTCAATCAAACCTTTTATACCATTAGTATTTCGAAAAAAAAACAATTAAAAATACAATATTTGTAAATATACAAAAAATCTGAAATTGGCAAAAAGAAAATTTCTTAAAGAGTAATTTGCTGTTTAATTGAATTATTTATATTACCTTTAGTATGAGAGAGAGAAAACCAATATCCACAAAGGTGCATAGGGCACTGCGTCATATAAACGCAGTGTTACCTTGATCACACATGAAGGAAAGGTGATCAGCCCTCCGCTTCAGGTACCAGACCAGGGTAGTATTTAATAAATATTACAGTGAAAAAATCACTTCTATTTATTTGAACCGCCCCTGGGAATCGAACCCGGGACCTCCAGAATGGTAGCCGAGCGTGCTGACCATTACACTACGGAGGCGGACGATGACCATTACACTACGGAGGCGACCTTAAGTATACCATAAGAATACTTTTTTTTATTATTTTTTATTTATTACCTTCCAATGGAATTTCAGTTCTTCAAAATACCTCTTTTCTCGGCTCCGGTGGCCTCCTTCTTCCGTGGCCTTGTACACGACACCATGGCGGCACGGGAAGCCTCCAGCGTCAGTCGCCCTGACATGATCCAGCTGCTCATGATGGCTCGCCAGGGCTCCCTGAAGTATGAGAGCGAGCCCTCCGTGGCAGACGACACGGGCTTTGCCACCATCAACAAGTCGGCCATGAAACAAGACTCTGCCAAAAGAGGTGACACTTTATAAATAAATAAAAATAGATAAAAATATTAGATTGATTTATTAAATGCGTACATATGTATAGTTTGTGTGCCTCCATAGCATAGTGGTTAGCCCGCTAGGCTACCATACTGGAAGTCCCGGGTTAGATTCCTAAGAGGGTTAAAATAAATATTAGTGATTTTTTTATTTTATTTGACCCTGGACTGGTACCTAAAGCGGAAGGCAGATCACCTTTCCTTCGTGTATTTAATGATCAAGATAACACTGCTTCTATATGATGCAGTGCCCTATCCACCATTGGGTGCGGATAAGGGTAAGAAGTATATACAGTTAAAAAAAGGTTGCAAATCGCAAAACTGTAAACACCGAGACTACTCTCAGCTAATGAGTTCATATGCGTCCGCATGGATTTTTTAAAAAGAAAAAACTGATTGCCTTTGTTTTAACATTATAACATGAAAATTTTTAATATTATTGCTTAACTGCCAAAAAGATAAATATAGCTGTGTCCATCAATAAATTATCACATCTCAATGTCATAATTATCCTCAGAGATGTCTCTGCGTGTTCCAATATTGAGACTGCCAATAAGACTTGACCTTGACTAGCAAAATGAGTGGAAAAGTGGTATGTGTAAACAAACAAAAAATATATAGCCGGTGTCCAAAACCCGGAAAAACAAGACGCTTTTGCACAGCTCTGGCAGTTAAAGATCTGTCAGAAAATACTGTAGGACAACTGCAGTTCGACGGTTAAACACTTAAGCAATTAATAGATGACAAAAGCGACATTTTCAAATAACTTTTTCTGAATATTAAAAATGGCAGCCATTTCACATTGACATTTTGATCTTTTTTCTTCGTTGTACAGAGCTGCCTGTATTACAAAAGAATCAGTAAGTGGAGCACAAAATTCGGAGAGAAAAACCTCTAAATATACTGTAGTGTCAAATCATAAATGCGCTACGGTTTTAGAAGTCACAGAAGTTTATATGGAGAATCTCTGATACAGTTTTGTGCCCATAATGAACTTCGAATCAACAACACATTCTTTCCGCACAAGCAACAGCATAAGTATACATTCGAAAAGACTAGAGGAGAAAAATTTGTTATTGACTTTATAATCACGAACAGGAAAATACACCTATCGGAAATTATTGACGTCCGAGCATTAAGCTCAGCAAATATTGGCTCGGACCATAAACTTATGATGCGCAAAATCCGAATGGAAAGACCAAATTTCCGGAATAAGCCCACAAACTATGTTGAAAAATAAATTTGGAAGACCTTGAAAACGATGATAAGCGGGGTGATTATAAAACCAACATAATGGAATGTATAGCCAATAGTCCAATCACGGAAAATGACGATGTGGAAACGGCATGGAGTAAAATAAGAACACATATTGACAATGCATCTGAAAATGCACCAGGAAATAGGAAAGTAAATCTGAATGAAGGAAAAAATACAAAACCTTGGTTTATAGAGGAGGTTAAAAAACCAGCTTAAGAAAAAAGAATAGCATATTTGACATCCAAAAGCACCGTCTCTCCACAGGCATACCAGATATATGTAATAATAAGGAATAGAATAAATTCAGAAATAAGAAAAATAAAAAGAGACTACTGGACAAAATTCACAAAAGACATGGAAAATTATCTATATGGAGCTCAGAATAAAATATCGAAAATGCTCAGAAATAAAAAAAACCAATAAGCGAATATGTGCAAACAAAGAAAATATCCATGGAGGAATGGGAGAACAATTTCCAAAACCTTTATCAAACAGATGGAGAAAATCAATCAGAAATTACAAGTGTTAACGAAGTGAGCGAAATTGAGTTAGGGGAAATTATGGCAGCAATAAAAAAACTTAAGAACCGAAAGGCACCTGGAGTTGATAATACTAACAATGAACTGTTGAAGTATATATAGTATATAAATACGCAGGGGAAAATTTGAGTGGAGAACTACATAAACTGTTCAACAAGATACTAACAACATCTCATATACCAGCCGATTGGAATACTAGTATCTTACTTACTTTACTTTAAAGTAAAAAAAGTATCACAACTCCTATATTCAAAAAAGGACAGAAAAGTAACCTGGATAACTACAGTGGAATATCATTGTTATATTCAACTCTTATACTTTTCACACAGATCCTGAAATCTAAACTAGAAGTGACCATACAAAATAGCGAGGAGCAACAAGGTTTCCGAAAAAATCGTTCCACAACAGATGCAGTATTTATAGTGAGGCAAATAAAAGAAAGGGTTATGGGATATAATAAGCCAGCATTCATATGCTTTTTTGACCTCACTTAGGAGTTTGACTGAGCCAGACTTATGATATATGAGTATGATATGTATGATATAACATAAATACTGGCTGAAAGACGAGCGCTCCCGGAAATAGGCAACTCAACTCTAACACAAACACCAGAATCAGAGCAGATGGTAAACTCTCAAATCCTGGAAAAGTCGCTACTGGCATCAGGCAGGGCGACAGTCTGAGTCCATTCCCCTTCAATCTTATCATGGATAAGATTGTAGAGGATATTAAAGGACACATAAAGGATACAGACTGGGAGAGAAAACCATAGATGTTGTCTAGTATGTGGATGACGCTGTTGTATCCACTGAGACTGCGGGGGACCTGCAACTACTATTGCACGCATTCCATCTTGCTAGTCAAAAATACAACATAAATAAAAATACAGCTGACTAAATCAGCTACAAGGACTAAGAGCATAGTGTTCTCTCGGATCCCAGTGGGATGTAGTGTGACTGTGGATGGCGTCTTCGTAGAACAGGTGGAAAAGTTTAAATACCTGGGTGTGGACCTGTGTGGTCAAATGGATCTGCGATTTGAAGTGATGGGGCAAGTGAACAAGGCTGCAGCCATCTCGGGATGCCTGAAAAATTATAAAGGGAAAAATCCTGAGATGAAGATCGGCAGCAAAATTCAGATTTACAAAACTCTGACCCATCATGACGTTTGGGATCGAAAGTAGAGCGGACACCGTTGGCACAAAAAACGCTCTTAGTGTCAGAAATAAAGACTTTAAGAAGCATATCAGGCAAGAGTCTTCGAGATAGAATAAGAAACACCAGGATCAGGGAAATATGTGAGATTGAAGATGTCGTTAGGAAGGCAATGAAGGAGACAATGGTATGTGTAAGGAAATGGAACCATCCAGACTCCCCCACATCGCACTGTGCGGTCAACCTTATGGTAGACGACTCCGGGCAGACCACCAAAGAGATGGATCGATAGCTGGGAATCGACATCACAGGAGACTAATCCCTCTTAAAAACAAGCCACAAGGCCTACACCAAGAAGAAGAAGCTATCAGGGAAAAAATAATCAAAGAGTTAAAAGTGTGACATTTAAAAACATTTTTAAAAATGCTGCTGATTTTTATGTATTACATAGACCAGACATTATCTTATAATGGACAGGCACCATGGCGTAGTTGGGTAGACACTCGACTGCAAAACTGGCATCGCAGGTTCAAGTCCGCCAATTGCAAAATGAATTCAAGAAAGATTTATTTTCAATTGGTCCGGGTGTTTGTGATGTATTTTTCACATTTACCTTTCCCATCCTGACTATACTACCTGCAGACAAGCATCCAAAATAGACACATTGTGGATTATTCCTTCAAAAAAAAATTAAAATTAAAAATCGTTTGACATTATACCCAGCTTTTGAATAGAAAATGGTTTAGAATCATATTGATGTGTGTGTATTTTTGTTTCTGTAAAAAAAACATTGGAAAAATTGATTAATAGAATGGAGCGATGATGACCTGACTGCCCAAGCGATGGCCTTCCTGCTGGCTGGTTTCGATACTTCTTCCTCTCTTCTCTGCTTCATATCCTACGAGCTCTCCCTCAACCCGGATATACAAACCAGACTCCAGGAAGAAATAGACATGGTACTAGCCAATAATGGCGGGAAACTCAACTATACAGAACTGATGAAGATGAAATACATTGATATGGTCGTATCAGGTATGGCAATAGTAATTATTAAATGAAACTTATGAAATGGTACACTATATGTACCTCTGTAGTAGAGTGGTTAGAACATTTTGATCCCAGATAAGATTATTGAGTAAACTTAAAAAATATTGTTTTTTACCTTGGACTGGCACCTGAAGAGCGGGACTAATCACCTTGTCTTTGATTTATCATCAACATAATATTTGATAAATCCATTCCAACGCCCAATAGAAGAAAAATCAAATTTCATAAAAATATTATTATCAATAGTACATTTATTGTTTCGGCATTAACTTTGTGGTAAGACATGTTACAATGATTAAAGAAAACATTTGTTTTTTACCACTTGAGTTTTATTAAAGACTACATGTTTCAGAAGTTAAACTTCCATCATTCAGGTCTGTATAATAATTAGTTATTATCCAGACCTATTATATATCATTGTATCAATAGTACAAACAAACTTATGTCTTACAAAGAAAAACTAAAATATGCGTGTTACATTTTCGCATTTCTTAACATTTAATAATGCAGGCATATACAATTTTTTGTAGTGATATATACAAAAACTTAAGCAGAAGAGCTTAAATTGTTTTTGGCCATTTTACATCAAGTGTTTTATTTAGATCATTATATGGTTACCCAAATCACCAGATTTTTGTGCTGCTATCTCAAAACAAGGTGTAGATATGTCAATCAACATATCTGATGTATATGTCCAATTTAAAGTCAACATCCCAATATTCCGACAGGAAAACCAAGCCACGTCATTGAAAATGCCAAAAAAAAAGAGGTGACCATTGCCAAATGTGTTTTTTCATTACCTAAGCAAAACTAAATAATAATGTGAATAAAAGATTTTTATTTATCAATCGTAATTTGTTTTAGATACCGAGTTGTTTAACAAACAAATCATTCACTACCTAATGACTCACCCTACAGCAGTATAAATAATACACATTTAAAATTAACTTCGTAAATCGAAAACAATATTATTTTCAGAAACATTAAGAAAATGGCCACCAGATGGTCACCTTGATAGACTCTGTGCAACGTCCTTCACCTTGCCTCCACCCAATAGTTCAAGTAAAACTAAATACCATGTGAGTAAATATCAATCAATATGCTATTTTTTCTGACAATATTAAAATATAACACATTAAAATAATAAAAAGATTAAATCGCATTTAAAAAGAGATTTCTCACCAATTTGTGAACACCGAGAGATGACTGTATAGGTATAATGTTTTTCTTATGAATATACATCAATAATGCACTTCTGTGAACTTCTGTTACATTAGTGCATCATTGATGTTATTATTATCTCATATCATCACAGAACTGTCCTCAAACGGAAATGTTGCTGACTTTTATAAATAATTCATTACGAAAGGAATATGTTACATTGATATAGAATATGTTACAAATATGAATTGCCAACATTCAATTGTTAACAGCTGAAAAAGGGAGACGACGTATGGATTCCGACATATTCCATTCATCACGATGCCCGGTACCATCCGGACCCGGAGAAGTTTGATCCGGAAAGATTTTCCGATGAGAACAAAGCCTCCCTGACACCGTTCACATTTATACCTTTCGGGATTGGCCCAAGATTTTGTATCGGTAAGTTTTGTAATTAATCGCCTTGTGAACTACATTTCAATATGAAATTTTAGGTCTAGTAACGCTTTAGTAAAATGTTAACTGAACCAAACTGAAAATATAGAAGAGTTTTAACGAGATTCTGCAGTACCATAGAAATATAAGCCCAGACTATTTTGGCTCAAGCATTTTTAAACAAAAAATTCAATAAATAATTAACGAAAGATTGTAAAGTGGGTTATTTATCAGATGTGGAATATTTACAATATGCGTATCATTTTGGGATATTATTTCAAATATTTATTGCTGAGTAAAGAGCTGGGAGAAGTCTTTTCATTATTCTTATATTTGACCTAGCAATTTTGAACATTTGCCTACGAAATAGTATATAACTGTGAATTTCATTTAATAAACATGTTTTATTAAAAATATTAATAATAGGTAAAATGAAAATATACAAAACATGTGTTCGACCAATAGCCACTTATGGGATTGAGGCAAGAGCAGATACTTCCAGAACAAAATCTCGACTTCGAACCTCCGAGATGAAGACTCTCCGATCCATAACCGGAAACACATTGCGAGACCGAGTAAGAAATACCGACATCCGGAGCATGTGTAAGACGGAGGACTTCGTGAGGTGGGGACAACAACGAAGGCGATACTGGAATGAACATGTAAACAGAATGACTTAGACAGATTTCCACGTATCGCCCTTCAAGATAACCCTGAAGAACACAGACCCCCAGGCAGACCTCCGAAAAGATGGAAAGACAGCTCGGCTGTCCAAACCCAAAACACAGTAAGGGACATTTTTTTTGTTATAGGTTTTTTTTGCATTTTTGGATGAAGTAGATTCTACTTGTCCAAAAATGCAAAAAAAACGTACTACAAAAAAAATGTCCCTTACTGTGTTTTAAGTTTGGACAGCCGAGCTGGGAGTTAACATCCCAAGAGTGACATGCGGAGGCACAAACAGATCCTTAGGATCTACAAAAAGAAGAAGAAGAAGATTTTTACCTAAATATAATATATCCAATAAAATGTTACATAATCCAAAAGCACATGTCTGACAATGCAATTTAATTTCTTTGGTTCTTATAACCAGAAAATGGCTCAATGATTGCAATATTACGACAGATGATAACACAAATTTAGATGTCCATTTTTAATGTCCAAGGATGGTTCCCGCCTCTAGCGTCCCGGCTCATCTGTAGAGAATACCATCTATCTAGAACGGTCCTGCGCTGCTTCTTCAACTGGCCCTGTTGTTAACAATATTATTATTATATTAGATACCGGGTTATTCGCCCTACAGATGAGATGTCAATTTTAAAGATGTCTTAACTTGATATGAAACATGTATCATTCTTCCGGTATGCGGAGGGATCTAAGACTACTGCACATTTATAGGTTTCATGAATACATGCAATTTGGATGTTCAAAATGCGCAGAATGGTGAACGTTACACAAGTGTATAAAGTGATCGCTTAAACTAGCCAAATGCCAGGTTACGGACCTGGCATTTGATGCTCAGACTGCCACCAGGCCCTGGGATGCTCAGACTTCCATCTTCTTTCATAAAATAGGGAAGAATGATAGATGTTTCATATCAAGTTGAATCACCTATGAAATTGGCACTGTTTTTTTTTTCAATTCAATTTATTTATTTCAATTAATATATACATTACAAACTATAAAAATTTAAATCGTATACATTAAAATACATTAAAATAAAATATATGCAAGAACTATTGCTAAAGGTGTAGAAGAATCCCGCTTCGGAAAACTCCTTCAGACACATGCAACAGATCGATTTCCAATGAGATATTGTTCAACATAGCGGTAGCTCTTCCTACAGGCATAACCATTGGCAGGTTGGTCCTGTGTATAGAAATGTGAAACAATCTATGTCGACGCTATCTTAGGTGACTATCGGGAACATACAGACCAATGTTCCGGATAATTTCAGGAGTATCGATCATACCGCGCAACAATCGATAAAAATGTGTAATCAAATACATATTCCTTCTAGTCTCTAAACTATTGTAGCCAAGCATACCCTGGAGAAACTCAGTTTATCTCCGTCAGCTCCGTGACCTAGATCAGTCCATCTGGTTGATCATACCCTTGGTCAGATAGGGTTCTCCAGGTTATCGGGTCTTCTTTTGGAGATACGACCAAGCTATGCGCAATAACTTTCAACTATTCTCTTTTCCCAGGTGCCCGGTTCGCTGTTCTGGAGGCCAAAGTGGTAATCTTCCATCTCTTGGCCCACTTTAATATTGTGACCACACCTACCACGACCATCCCGCTCAAGCTAGCCAGGAACACTTTCATCATGCACTCTGAAAATGGATTCTGGCTCGGATTGCAGCCGAGGAACAAGGACTAATGCAGAATCGCCAAAATAAATGTTAATATTAATTGTAAAAAACGTAGACCTAATATATATGTTATAAAGATTTCAATAAAATGTTATTATATTTGAAAACTTTTATTATATTTGAAAACTCCGCCAATGCCGGTCCCAAGCACGGATGCAAAAGGAGGAGAGTTCCTGGATGAGGTCAGCAGCCTACCTAGGGTAAAAAAAAACAGCAAGCTCACAGCCCGGAAAACCAAGACTCGGAACACGGTGGATCCCCAAAACTGACCAATGGAAGGAAAAGGATAAAACGATTTCGAAAACAGAATGAAACACGATTGGCGTGCTGGAATATAATGTCACGGAACAAAAAAAGCAGGAAATAATTGCAGAACTGAATCATCATAAGGTGGACATTTGCGGAATATCAGAAACAAAAAAGAAGGGTAAGGGAAGTTCAAAACAAAACAAAAACGAAAGGGAGACATGGCGAGAGAATGATCCCTACACCTTTCGAAGTGGAGACATCGTATGGTATACGGATGGATGGAAAAAAGATGGTCGGGCAGGCTCTGGAATCTTTGGCGTCCACCCCAGACAGAAACAATCAACTTGTATGGGAGAATACGCCACTGTTTTTCAGGCTGAAATGAGCGCAATCATGGAGTGCGCCCACATGAACCTATACCAATCATACGATAACAAAAAGATCTACATCCTCTCGGACAGCCAGGCGGCGCTTAAGGCCCTAGGCTCCGTTGAGATAAGATCTAAACTAACCCATGATTGCATAGAGGCTCTAAACCGCCTGGGTGAGAGAAACGCGGTAAGGCAGGTTTGGGTGCCCGGGCATTGTGATGTCATGGACAATGAGGCTGCCGATAAACTTGCAAGAACTGGTGCTGAGAGGCCACCAATGGGCCCTGAACCCATATGCGGACTTACACTCAACACTATCAAGTTTAATCTGAAAAACTGGGCCACGGATAACAGCCCAGAAATCTGGTCCAACAGCTCAGGGATGAAACGCGCAAAGGAACTGATCACAGGGTACTCGCGGAAATTCACCACAGAAGCTCTAAAGCTTAGCAAAAAACAAATAAGGATCCTAACCAGGACCTTGACAGGACACTGCAGACTGAGGAAACACATGACAAAAATCTCACTTCATGACTCCCCAGTATCCAGATTTTGTATGGAGGATAACGAAATGCCAATCCACATTCTCTACAATTGTGACGCACTCGCTCACAAACGAAGTCACATCCTTGGAGGACCTCTACTGGACTCCGAGAAGGTGAAGCTCCTACCACCAAGACAGGTCGTGAGTTACATGACTCATGTAGGTCTTGGCAGTGAGCTGTAATACAGAGGGAAGTCATGATAAACCTAATATGATCGCAGTGATATAAGGGATGCAAGATCCCTTGACCCCAAAAAAAAAAAAAAGGGAAGTTCAAAACAACTATATCTTGATTTACAGCGGAAAGGAAAAACACCTCAGAGCCAGCTCAGGTGTGGGTCTCCTCCTACATGAGAAATACGAAGACTCAATAGACAATATTGAATATGTAAACCATCGAATACTTAAAGTATCACTAAATATAGAAGGCGTTCGAAAAAATATAATTACCATGTACGCTCCTGACATTACTAAACCTGTAGAAAAATCTGAAGAGTTCTACTCACAATTGCAGGAAACTATAGACCTCACACCAGAATCAGAAAAACTGATCGTGCTGGGAGATTTTAATGCCAGGATAGGAGACGCTGTTCTAGATGGCATAAAATAAAGATTCAATGAAACTACTTTAAATGCTAATAGACATCTGTGCGCGAAACAAAATGACAATTTGTAACACATATTTCCCACATAAAATCCAACATAAATACACATTTGAGAATACAAGAGGTGATAAATCTACAATCGATTACATCATAACTAACAGAAAGATCCACCCATCTACAATAGAGGGTGTGAGAGTGTTATCTTCCGCAAACATAGGCTCTGATCATCATCTGGTACTCCGTAAATTAAGATTAAAACAACCAAAAAGAAAAAACAAAAAACCAAAAATCATTAATAAGATTAATATTCAATCTATCAAAGATGAAAGCACACGGGCTCTATACATAAACAGAGTTAACAGGAATATAACACTTTGTGAAATATCCGATAACGATGATGTAGAAAGAGCTTGGGAAAAGGTGAAATCCAATATACTTAACGCAGCAAACAAAACCCTGGGATAAAAGAGGTTAAATATAAACGCTAAGCCTAATAACAAGCCATGGAGCGAGCAATGAAGACGTCAAAACACTCACAAAAGAAAAGAGAGACTGCTATCTCTTGTATAGAAGTAACCCTACGACTGAGGAATACAGAAAATACAAAATGACACAAAATAAGGTCAATAACGAAATAGATAAAATAAACAAAGAATACTGGCTCTAGTTCACCAAGGACATGGAAAGAGACCTCTACGGAGCGCAAAGGAAGGTCTGTAGTTTGCTTAGAAAACAAAAGAAACCCATAGACGAGTATACACAGACACACAAAATCTCCATAGAAGAGTGGGAAAACTATTTTATAACCCTATTTAGCAATACAACGCAAACAAGAAATGTAATGCTGGAAGAAGACGCAGGGCTCTCTGTGACCCTTAGTAATGACGAGGTGATCTCAGCCATTAAAAGATTGAAAAATAGAAAATCCCCGGGAATCGATGAGATCCCGAAAGAATTAATAAAATATGGTGGGGGAAAAGTATCTACAATGCTGAAAAAACTGTTTAACAAAATATTAGAAGAAGCTGCGATGCCCAAAGAATGGAAATTAAGCATAACTATCCCAATTTTCAAAAAAGGTGCAAAAACAAACCCGGAGAACTATAGATGAATATCTCTTTTAAGTGCAACTCAAAAATTATTTACTTGCTTTGCGGACAAAACTAGAAGAAAACAGAGACAAACAACAAGGATTCAGAAGGAACCGCTCTACCACTGATGCAATATTTGTGGTGAGACAATTAAAGGAAAAGTCTATAGAATACAACAAACCAGCTTACATGTGTTTTGTTGACCTAACTAAAGCTTTTGATAGAGTTCTCCTGGAGGATGTTTTAGACATTCTGAAAGAGAAAAATACACCGAATCCAATCATTAAAGCAATTAGGAATCTAAATACTGAGAGTGGGAAATGATCTCTCAAAGGAAATCCCAGCCGCAGTCGGCATCAGGCAAGGAGACAGTCTGAGCCCTTTCCTATTCAATATTATCATGGATAAGATAATTGAAGATGTCAAAGAATTAGGGCTGGGCTACACCATAGGGGATAAAAATATTGACATAATATGCTATGCAGATGACGCTGTCTTAATTGCCAATTCCGAAGACGATCTCCAGAGGCTGCTTTATAGATTACACCTTTCATCTCAAAGATTTAACATGAAAATCTCCATAAACAAAACAAAGAGCATGGTCACTTAGAGACATCTAATATGATGCAAACTTGCAATTAATAATGAAATCATAGAGCAAATTATGCAATTCAAGTATTTGGGTGTCAAAGTGTCCAGCAGCAATAACCTGTACAATGAAGTAAGAGAGCAAGCAAACAATGCCTCTGCTGTAGCTGGATGCTTAAAAAAATTTGTATGGAAAAATAAATACATGCTGAAAGAGAGTAAAGTGAGGAGCTATAAGACCTGCGTAAGACCGATCTTGACATACGGCACGGAAACAAGAGCCGACACCGCAAGAACAAAAAGCCTTCTTAGGACATCCGAAATGAAGACTCTACGACCCATTGCAGGCCTAACACTTCGCAACAGAGTTAGAAACTCAGAAATAAGAAAAATCTGCAATGTTGAAGATGTTGAAGATGTTGTGCGATGGGGAAGAAAAAGAAGACGTTTCTGGAGAAATCATGTGGGAAGAGCGAGTTTGGATCGAGTGGTGAGGATAGCAGCGGACAGCAGCATAAGCGGGATCAGACCCCCAGGAAGACCACCTAAACGATGGAAGGATAGCTGGTCTTCCACATCCCAGGAGCGGACCGGAGAATGACAGGACTTAGTCCTAGAAAAAGAAGAAGAAGAAGAAAACTTTTGTATTATTCTTTGAATCCTCCCAATCAATTTAATACATACATACAGAGACTCAAAAGTAAAGGGACTCAGTCCATTCTCTTGATCTAGGAATGGCTCTCCACAGCTAGTTTTTTCTCACTACCGATTAGTACTCGCACAAACTTTCAATATGCGTCATAATAATGCGTTGCTTTTTTTTTAATTTTAAGCTCTAACCTTCATATTCCACGATCATTTTATTCATTTATCAATTCTGGTCTTAAATTTGCTTACGACATTGTCCTGTTGTACCTACTTGAAAAATGAGTTGAAAGGGTGACGATTTGATGATTTAAAGCTATAGGTGTCTCAACTTGAGACAAAGCATCATCGTATTTATATGAAAGAAAATTGAAGTCTGAGAATCCCTTTGTATCCATATATCATCTGTTGGGTGAATAATCCAGTAGCTGATAATATAAATAATTAATAACAGATCTGAATAAATAATAATAAAAAAGGCACTCCAGAAGTGTTTTCAGTAATTTTAAAAAGAAAAAAAACATAAGATTCATTACTTTTGGAATTGATAATACATGCAGAATTATATAATTTGTGTGGAGAATTTTGTATACGTTCATTCTCAAACAAATATTTTCATTACGCATTCATTTTATATGTTTTATGAAAAAAAATGCAAATTTTGCGAAAAAAGAACTATAAATTAAAAGGATTAATTTTTGCAAATAAAATTCACGTGGAAATCTTTTACAGATGCATGTAAATAATGATAAAATAATATTCACAAACTCTGATAACATGCTAAATACATATATGGAAACCTTAAAAATACACTGATAAAGAAGCAGCTCAACAGTCACTCTTATGGTAATAAACGTTCGGAATGTAATAAGAAAATTTCAAGATTATTACAGGTCACAGTAAATACCTAAATATGTATAATATAGTGTCCATCAATTAATGCTTGGTATCTGAAAAGTAGGCCAAATGCATGCTTAGTATCTGAAAAGTAGGCCACGTGCACATTTTCAATAACGTTTTAAGACAAAGCAAGCATGAAACAAGCAAAGATTATTTAATAATGACATAAAGTACGTGTGACAGGTCATGAGATTTATCCACATTAAAAAAAAATAGAGAAATGAGATGAAAATCAGGTGGTATGGATGTTCAAAACATGACCAGAATTGTAAAAATTAAACAGTTGATTTTTTTTAAGGGACCACTTAAGTCAGACGATGACAGGACGTAAGCCCTGCAAATGCCGAAGATTTGATATTTCCTCCAAATAAATTTCTGATTTTCTTTGACACATCTTTAATAAAAATTAAATCATATTCGCTATTCTTCACTTTGTTTTCATGTGTAAAAATATAATAAAAACTTCAAATAATTTTGGGTATTTTTTTTTGTAGATGTTCTTTTTTATTGGACGTATTAATATGCCATTCCTTCATATAGTTAGATATAAACAATGACAGATCATTAATCATTACGTATGAAATGGGGGATTTTATTATGCAAGGGTTATCCCACTTCAT
Source organism: Brachycentrus maculatus (assembly GCF_059751285.1). Classification (NCBI taxonomy): domain Eukaryota; kingdom Metazoa; phylum Arthropoda; class Insecta; order Trichoptera; family Brachycentridae; genus Brachycentrus; species Brachycentrus maculatus. The sequence goes on from NW_028280796.1 coordinate 1,930,126, forward strand.
ATCAATATTGAACACAATAATATAACATTATTTACACATATATTGCCTTCATTTTGCCAGTGTTTCTTCTGGGAATGATATTAAATTATAAGAAAACAGATAATAAACATAAGAGCTAGGATTCAATTTAAGCCTACGTCAAAATTACACAAATCGAGTCGGTCACTTTTCGCAGTACGTTCGCAAAATATGTATGTAGGTGTTTTACAAAAATGTTGTGTAATATGTGATAAGATAGTGAGACGAGTAATTAGAATTGCCCTTGTGAAGACTAAGAGAAAGATAAAATAGAATACATCCGCGAGTAAACAAAATATTGTTTACCCACAGATAAAAGGCATTCTTTTAACCTGATGAGATCAAAATGGATGTTCGTTTTCCAATCTAAATTCAAACAAAATTTGTATATATATGATTAAATGAAATTAGCTTTTTAGACTGGAATTCTGAAAATTGCCGTGCCAGTCAGCGTGTTAATTGCAAGAACAATATCGCAATTCAAAATTTATGATTTTTAGAATATGTATTTCAAATGCTATAACTTCGTCAGGTAGTCATACATATTTTAGAATAATTTAATAAAAATCTTGGTTTTCTGCTGTCGTATTCTCCAGAACATTTTTTAAAAACCTCACATCAAAATCTAACTTCTAATTTTTAATTCTGGCATTATTTTCATAAATCAGGAGTATGGTCAAATAATCTCTTTTGAACATTGAGCAAAAAAAAGGTTATACATTTATCAATAAAAAATAAAAATCATTCTCAAAAACAGTACTCTACTGGCAGAAACATTTATATGTTAGATATTTAAAATGTCATTATGTTATATCAGGTAATATTTACATATTATATTAAATTCAAATTAAAACCCTTATCCGCACCCCAATGGTGCATAGGGCACTGCATCATGTAAACGCAGTGTTTTCTTGATCTTTAACACATAAAGGAAAGGTGATCAGCCCTCCGCTTCAGGTACCAGTCCAGGGTAATATTGAACAAATATTACAGTGAAAAAATCACTTAAATTTATTTGACCCCCCCTGGGAATCGAACCCGGGACCTCCAGAACGGTAGCCGAGCGTGCTGACCATTACACTACGGAGGCGGACAAAATATTATATTAATAGGGCCAATAAGTGGGAAAAGGGGACAATAACTCTGTTTATCCCATAAATGAAAATGTTAATATTTCCTTACTGTTACATGTTATAATTACATAATATTATTTTTACTTTTGGTTGGTTCATGGTGCACAATATAATAAAAAATATATCACTTTTTTATACAAACTATAAAAAAAGGCATTATGTAAAATAAATATCTACATTTCCACCACTGTATCCTTTGAGATGTTATGTCTGATACGAATTGGACTTAGAAGCTTACAGCATCTGTTACTGATAACATCGGGCATCTCAATACCAAGTTATGTTATTAACAAGAAATACTTAAATATAAGTTTAGAAATTCAACAAATAAAATAGTGCAATACAAAATTATTTAAAATAATAAATGTTCTGGATTTGAGTAAGTAAATTTATACTATTCTATTGTATTAAATTTATTTGTCGTTCCAAGGGGTAGAGCAATTCATGGGAAGGGAAAATGTAAGTCTTGAGGAATAAGATTGGAAAACGAACGTTGATTCTTTTTTTAGGTCTTGTGTCCTGTTGTCGGTCGGAGAACTTTATACACTCATGTAACCATTACTGTTCTGGCCATATCTCTCGGAGGATTGGTCATACTTTATTTATTTATTTATGGTTCGCAAACAATGAAAAACACATAACATGAAATGAAATACAGTGCAATATAATACATTTAAATGTTTTTTATCAATTAGATGAGAACACAACAAACTGAAAGAAACAAGTAAAAGCACAAGTTAAATACATATGTACACAAAAAAAGAGTAATAATAATAAAATGTAAAGAAATTAAAAATAAACTAAAATTAAAAGCGAAATCAAACTAAGCTACAAGATTAAGGTGGAAAAATTCAAGACTCTATTTCAATTCGATTTTACCAATCTGGTAATAGACCTCTTTAACGCGGGACCAGTTATGTATTAACCACCTCACACTCGTTTTTTTTTAAGAAATTAGTCCAAACGAATCTATTATTTTTATTTCATTTTAATTTTGTATTCGTAATTTTGAATCAACGTTTTTTGTATGAAGACATCAAATGCGATAGAGCGCGGATATAACGCCAAGTGAGCGCGAGAGTATGAATCAGTTAAGCTATTGATATAATCGAAAACTTGAATGTTAATTGAAATATGTATGAAAACAGGGTTTAATTCTTTAAAATTATTGTATATGCCATTCTTCATTCTTCAAATATATTTGCGACTGTTGAAATATACCATCAGAATCAGACAAGGAGATAGCCTCAGCCCATTTCTTTTCAATTTAATAATGGATGGATTGATAGAGAAGGTAGCCAAAATGAACCTGGGCTACCGACTGGGCGGTAAAAGAATCAAAAATGTCTGCTACGCTGATGATGCCGTCATTACAGCAGAATCCGAAGACGACCTCCAAAGAATGCTTTTCAAGTTCCACTTGACTCATCGGTAAAGTTTAACATGGTGATATCCATTGACAAGACTAAAAGCATGACCATATCAAAGAGTCCAGTAAGATGCAAATTAGTTGTAAAAAACAGAACCATTGGACAGGTGATGGAATTTAAGTATCTTGGAGTTGACGTTAGTAGCTACAGTGATCTCAATGGTGAGACTCAAAAACAAATCAACAAGGCTGCAGCTATATCCGGATGCCTCAGAAACTCAGTGTGGAGGAACAAACACATGAGAATAGAATGAAAAATGAAGATATACAAAACATGTATTTAACCACATGTACAACATGGATTCACTAGAAACAGATAGCACGAAAATTCTTTACAAAACAGACTTATTAAACAAAAATCGCAAAATGCTGTTACCGAATCTGACAATGTAGATCAGGCATGGGAAAATATAAAATCTAATATTGACAATGCTGCTAGAGAGGCTCTAGGGAAACGCACTATAAACATAAATGCAAAGAGACAAACAAAACCTCTGTTTACTGATGAAGTTAAGGAACTCGCCGAAAAAAATAAGCTATCTGAAATACAGAAGCTCACCGTCACCAGAAGAATATGCTAAATATGTGACAGTAAGAAACCAAGTGAACTCGGACATAAATAAGATCAAGCAAGACTACTGGATGAGATTCACAAAAGAAATGAAGTTTGACCTATATGGAGCCCAAAAGAGGGTCTGGAAGATGCTGAGGAAATGTAAAAAATGAATATACACAAACTACAAAAGTAAATATAAAACAATGGGAAGACTATTTCAAAGGACTTTTTAGCACGGCAGAAGAATATCAGGATCATTTTATACATAACAGTACGGAAGAGGTCACTGAACTAGAAGTGAAAAAGGCAGTCAAAGGACTAAAGAATAGAACATCACCCGGGCTAGACAACATCTTGATGAGTTGATCAAATATGGAGGAGATAAAATTCATACAGAAATATATAATCTTATATCAGAGATATTTAAAACATGTAGTATACTAACAGAATGGCGAACAAGTGTATCTGTATTTTAAAAAAAAAAGGTGATAAGAGAGACCCTGGAAACTACCGAGGTATAACTCTCCTTAGCTGTGCTCTAAAACTTACAACCACAATTGTCAGAAATAAATTGGAAAGACAAATCACCAATAGAGAAAAACAACAGAGGTTTAGAAAAAACAGATCAACAACAGACGCCATCTTTGTTGTTAGACAAATAGCTGAAAAAGCAATAGGAGTTCAATAAGACAGCTTACCTCTGCTTTATAGATCTTACTAAAGCATTTGATAGAGTCAGATTAAAGGACTTCATGTGTAAGACGGAGGATATTGTGAGGTGGGGACGACAACGAAGGCGATACTGGAATGAACATTTAAACAGAATGTCAGAAGACAGACTTCCACGTATCGCCCTTCAAGGTAACCCTGAAGGACGCAGACCCCCAGGCAGACCTCCGAAAAGATGGAAAGACAGCTGGGAGTCAACATCCCAAGAGCGACATGCGGAAGCACAAACAGATCCCTAGGATCTACAAAAAGAAGAAGAAGAAGAAGTGTTCGACCAATAGCCACTTATGGGATTGAGGAAAAAAGAGCAGATACTTCAAGAACAAAATCTCGACTTCGAACCTCCGAGATGAAGACTCTCCGATCCATAACCGGAAACACATTGTGAGACCGAGTAAGAAACACCGACATCCGGAGCATGTGTAAGGCGGAAGATATCGTGAGGTGGGGAGTACAACAAAGGCAATACTGGAATGAGCATATAAACGGAAAGTCAGAAGACTCTATCGTAGACCGTATAATAGAGCAGTGATTCCCAAAGTGGTCTATATCGACCCCCAGGGGTCTACGATAACTTGCAAGGTGTCTATGTTTTAATTTGAATTTGATAAAATGTATAAAACCCAACAAGTATGGTTTTTAATTTTAACTACACTTCACTACCGTTATAAATTCAAATATTACAAGTGAGCAGCACTACATATACCGGCTGTCAAATAAACATTTGAAGTGTTTTTTTAAATTACCTAACGTCCAAGTGACTGAAATCTAGCTACGGCTTATGCGACACCGCTTATCATGACCCTACTCAGACTTCAACTTTTAAAGTTTTATAGCCTATGCTTACACGTGAGTGGATTTACTCTTTATGTTTAAAGTTACTATAATTTCATGTAATTTATGAGTGAAAATCTAGGCAAAAACACTCGCTATTAATGAATTTGCTAAAAATCAATATCAGGTAAGGCGGGGGTCTAATCAAAATCGAAAAACATGGCAAGGGGTCTACGAGACAAAAAAAGTTTGGGAACCTCTGGTATAGAGTATCGCCCTTCAAGGAATCCCTGAAGGACGCAGACCCCCAGGCAGACCTCAAAAAAATTCCAAGAGCTACATGCGGAGGCATAAACAGATCCTTAGGATCTACAAAAAGAAGAAGAAGAAATATAACATGAACACTATTGGTCACACTTAAGTAACACCACATAAACACAGTTTACATAAGCACGATCTTTAGAGGTGCAACATTTACTAAACCACACTTTGGATTTGCGCAAGCTACAGTTACGCCACCACACTCTGTATACTTATTTATACAAATCTTGTATACTTATTTATCGGGGGATTAGATCCAATATTATCACACTTTGGAAGGGAAAGGTATTTCTACCCGCTTGGTCGATTATGCTTAAAGACGGGAAGGATATTTTTATCTTCTGCACCAGCCTCATTTTTCAAAGTCAGAAAAGAAGGAATTACATATTAAATGTTTTTGAATGAATATAATGTACCAATCTCGGTGTGAAGGTCTATATGTACATAACTATCAAATCCTGTCACCAGTGGTCCGCAGTTGTAAAAAACACCCGTCAGAAATGTGTTAATAATATCTTACTTTCTTAATTCATGTCCACTCCCTATGTAAAGAATATGGAATTCAAAAATTGCCTCCAGGCTCTTCAGTCAGCCACCAGGTTCTTAGTGTCCTAAGAACTGCTTAATGTGTGTTAAGAAATATGCAGTGGTATTTACTAAGTAAAACTTAAAACTTTAGTGTCGGGTTGTGGTCCCGTGGTTAGTTTGGCGGACTCTGGAGTCAGAGTTTCTCGGTTCGAACCCACTCGACCACAATTTGATACCTATCTAATTGTGGTAGAGTATACCTTCTAATAATAAGCCGCATAGAATCACAGATATAGTATGAAATTGAAGTATTTTTGTAAATAATAAAAACACAAATATTTCCTTTTTCATTCATAAAAAAAAAAAAATTAAATTAAAATCAAAAAAAGACAACTAGTTGGAACAATTAGCGCAATACAAAACTTGTATGTGTAGCCGGGCTTTTATATTGTAAATAGTTTACTTACAGCGATGGCGTTCACACTGATGGACTGGGCAGCGCTGATCGTGTCGCTGGTAGTGCTCGCCTTTTCCCTGGCTGTATGGAGAAACGGTCACTTCCGGCGGAGGGGTGTGGCCCACTCCCAACAGCCCCTGCCTTTCCTGGGCAACATGAAGGAGATCTTCCTGCACAAGGAACACTTTGTGGAAACCCTGCTCAGGGTCTACAACGAGAACTTCGGACAAAGGTAAAACGTTTTTTATGTCATTCAGATACTTACGTGTTTAAATCTTAACAGCAAATGAAAATATAAAATTTTACGGGAGAGCAAAATGTACAAACTTTATTTGAAATAAAAGTATAATATAATCAGTTATTTTTCAGATGTTGTGTTTTAAAATAAAGAGTGATAATATTATATTTTTCAGTCCTTTGAGAAATTTAAATAAATGCTTAATTGCAATATTCTAAGAAAGATAGCAATATTGATGCAATTATGAAAAAAAAAAAACCTAAAAACGGTTTTGTTTTCAACATGAAGCTTCGTAAAGTAAATGCTGAATCAACGAGCAGCAGGATTGTAACGTTTTATGGGCTATTATGCCATGTACTTGGTGAAATTTCAGAACACATTGCTGATCAGGGCAAATGATAAATGCTGTAATGCCACTGAAACACCAACAAAAAGTGCATATAACATGGTATATAATCCCTTTCACTCGCCACTGATATTTATATAAACATCTCTTTTTAAAAAAAAATTAAATCTATTTCTATCTTTAAAAAATTATTTAAGATTAATAAAGATAGACATATATTTTCATTTATTAATATCAAAAAGAAACAATTTTGAAGATTGGACACTTTCAAAAATCAGAATAAATAATCAGACTACTTTTTTTACATTACTTCATTCTTGTACCATAGCACCCTAAAGATAGGACTTGTAATTATGACTAAAATGTCAGGAGGAAATGATGCAGGGGTCAACCTAAATATATATGTGATTAACAGTAACCATGAAAAATCTATATTCATATGTGTATTATTGCAAATATGTTGTAAGAACTATAAATTATATTATGTTGGCATTTAACTTTTTGTAAATTCACTAATGTACTCTCAGGACTTCATTCCGTTTAATTATAATATAATAAAAAAGTATTGAGACATGATTTTTATTTTTCAAAATTTCTTCATAAAACTCTTATCCGCACCATGTGTTGCATAGGGCACTGCATCATATAAATGCAGTGTTATTTACAGAGCTTGAAATGTGTCAGATAAAAGTAACCATTTTTAAGTCACACCCTTTTGGCAGACAACGGTACATATTATTTTAGACTATTTGATGCTGCGTGATGTAAGTACTAAATTGAATTGATATTTTAAGATACACGGGATTCTTTGCGTTCACAAAACCAATCATAATGATAAGGGACTTGGATCTGATAAAGCAAGTTGGAGTTAAGGATTTTGAACACTTTACGGATCACAAAGTTTTCATGGATGAAGAAGCGGAACCACTATTTGGCAGCAACCTATTTTTCCTATGTGGTAAGTTATCAAATTCTTAAAATTTTATTGATAATAAAGGGTTTAACTTAATTTCCAATAAACAAGTAAAAATGAAATTTAAATTCATCTTGAAACATTTTTTCGAAAACAGCAATAATTCTGAGAAAATATTTATATCACAATATCAAGAAAACAAATCTGCAGAGATTTCTAGATAACAAACATAATTTCTGAGAAATATGTAACACGTAGTTGTACAACGGAAAGCGATCTCTATAATAATATTTACCTTTTTTATCTAGTGTTTGTTATTCAATTGTTTATTATTCAATTGTAGAATCTTTATTACCGTATGATATTACTGGATAGTGGTGTATAGAACAATATTCTAAATGCTACTTAAATTGTCCTTTCAACACTAAAATTTTAATGTACCTTTAATGAACAGAATTCACAAAATGTGCTATTTTATACAAATTAATATAATACGTGCCCTAAATAGTTTTACATATAATATTTACCAAGAACTTGTTTTCACATATTTGTTTAAAAAATCTCCCGTTTGAATTAAAAATATTGAAATCGTTAAATTTATTCACAAACATAAAATGAATATTTGGAACTAAGTAAAAAATAAATAATAAATTATAATTGGTATAAATCAATTATTTTTAATGTTTAAATTATACGTTTATATGTTTAAATTGTACTGTTTAAAATAAAATATTTTTATTTTTGTACATGTAGCTTGATATAAGTTACAATAATGTTCTATTTCCATAATTGTTTATGATTAACAATTTAAATACAAAAGTAAATTTAAATATAAATGTGAATTATTTTTTTTCTATAATACTACTGAAATGTTCATGATTTATATGTATTTATCAATACATTTTATTGATAACATATCGCTCACTCCTTTCAAGAACGACATAAATCAAAAATCGTCAATTTTCAGTTGTGCATGTTTTCAGTATGCCCAGAAAATGTACTATATCCCAGCTAAAGAGGTATATTTTTAACTCAATATTTACCCGCTACATGGCAGAAAGTGTTGTTTTTGCATTTTGAAGAAAATGTATTGTTTAATTATATATTTAAATAAACTAGTTATTTTTCAAATGGAGAAAAAACCTTCAGGTTTAACCTGAAAAGATCTGTTGCACAGTAAAAAGTTCAGTAAGTGTCTTGATATATTTTTTTAATAAATTGTATTATATTTTTAAACTTTAAAAACGTTCTCCTGAAAAATCAAGTTTTTTGATTTATGACGTTCTTGAAAGGAGTGAGCGATATATTAATATTAAATTATAAAAAACATAAAATAAAATAATCGAAATGATAAAATAAATAAACTTTTTTTTAAATGTTGTTAATAATGAATTTTTTCAGGACAAAAATGGAGAGACATGAGATCTGCTTTAAGTCCAGCTTACACAAGTTCCAAGATGAAGAGCATATTTCCTCTAGTTTCCGATTGTGCCGAACAAACTAGAGATTATCTTTTGCAACATGTCAAAGAGCACAAAGGTAAAACTAATTAATCCTTAATATAAAGCATTCTTAACACGTTGACTGCCAACTACGATTGCGTTCTTTGTTAGGACGCCGACTACGAGTTATCTCGTACTGTGTTTACTTGCCATATTCGCGCAGCTACGATAAAATTCCTAGTATATCAGTGCTAACATGGACAGATGGCCTTTGGGAAGAGAACTAAAAATCAATGCTGGCTTACATGAACAGAAAAATTATTAATTAATGGACAGAAATTATAATTATGTTATTAGAGTTTTATGAAATTGGCTTTTTCCTAACAGAAATTTTGAAAATTGGCAAAGCAGTCAACATTTTAAATTCATTTGTTTTTATTTATTTCTAACGCAAGAAAACGAGTACAGTTCCTTCTGATTAGAATTTTGATATTAACATAAACATTTTCTCGAGATTTGGACAAATCAAATGTCCAATTACTATTGTTTATTTCATGCAAGACGTTCACTCCACCTTTCATTATTACTATCCAGATATATAGAATCTTGAGTTCAACAGAATTTCCAGTAGATGTTCAGATAGGACAAGCAACAGTCACCAGTCATTAAACTAATTGTGTAATTCATTAATCAATGAGGGAAAATCACTGTTAGGAAAGTAAATTTTTAATTTAAACTTTTAACCGGATCCACGCGGCTCGCATAACCATATGTGTTTTCACAAAACATTCCCCGTACGCGGCTGACATAACCGTAAGTGTTTTTACTTTGATCCAAGTTTCGAACCTCAGTTCAACTTGGAGGGATTTTTTCATGGTGTGGAACTTTGGATAAAATAATATGTCAATCTTTGGCCTTATGACATCTGTTGAAATATCTGACTAATAATTGGTAACATCACAAGGATAAATAAAAGAACAGATCCCTGATTTTTCTTGCGGTCGGTAATTAGTCCGCGCCATAATCATGCCCTATATCTATCTCACTCTCGACGCTACGCATCGCCAGTGGGTAAGAGTGACACACGATGCGTGCTTTGATTTATTTACGTTACGATCTTATTTGTTTATATTACGATATATTTCAAGAATAATGTGACGTGAGTGTACTATAGAGTACCAAAAAAGCACAATGAATCCCATTGAACGTTTTTGTTTAGGAAAATAAATTGTTTCTTAACTAAATACATGATAAAAGTAATCATTTAAAAAACGGCGAAATACCGCCGCGCACGGGCGTCTCTCAAGAACAAAGTTAACGCGGTTAAAAGGTTAATTAGATTTAAATTTTGTACTGACATTTCTTGGTGGAACTGCATTTTACATAATAGAATAATAACTATGTAATTTTTTCCACATTAAATTTATTTGACCAGCAACTGGGTTTTGTCGTAACGGACACCAGTCTGATGATGTCGGTTACGACGGAACCCGGTTGCTGGTCAAATAAAATTAATGTGGAAAAAAGTTGTTATTTTATTATATTGACTTTTAATGTCTATATAGTGGAACATGATTTTGTCTGTTTGTTGCTATAAAATAATAAAATAAATACTATTTCTGAACATATCGTTGATGCTTAGGATCATATATTAAGATGTTGCATTGCTTAATTCAATACATAACATTAAGATAATATGATTAATTTCTTCCAAACAGGAAAAGATTTGGCAGAGATTGAAATAAAGGAAACATTTACAAGATATACCAATGACGTGATCGCCTCTACGGCCTTTGGGTTTAAAATCAATTCATATGAAAACAAAACAAATGAATTCTTCATGATGGGCAAGAAAGCGACCAACTTTAGCGGATGGCAGTTTCTCAAGTTCCAGGGATATGCCACGTTCCCTAAACTTATGAAGGTGCCCAATACTTTATGTTAAGTATCGCTTTAAATTAATTTATTGACACTAATATTCTGTAACAACAATATTCTTCTTCTTCAAATCCTAACCCACACCCGATGGTGCATAGGGCACTGCATCATATAAACACAGTGCTATCTTTGATCCTTAACACATGAAGGAAAGGTGATAAGCCCTCTGCTCCAGGTACCAATCCAGGGAAATAAATATAAATGTGAAAAACCACAAATATTTATTTTGACACTCCCTCTGGGAATAGAACCCAGGACCTTAAGTATCGCTTTAAATTAATTTATTGATATTAGATAACAATATTCTTCTTCTTCTTCAAACCCTTGGATGAGGGACCATCGAGTGCGGATGCAATCAATAATGCATAGGGCACTGCATCATATAAACACAGTGTTATCCTTGATCCCTAACATATGAAGGAAAGGTGATTAGCCCTCTGCTTAAGGTACCAATCCAGGGTAAAATTAAATCAATATTAATGTGAAATATCACAAATATTTATTTTGACCCTCCCTCTGGGAATCGAACCCGGGACCTCCAGTATGGTAGCCTAGCGTGCTGGACATTACACTACGAAGGCAAACACAATACAGAAAACAATATAACTGTTTTCAAAATCTAACAAATTATAAAATATTGTATGAAAAGGGTTTTTTTGATAAATCAGTGAAATATAATATTAAATAATTAATACTATAGAAAATTAAAAGTGAAAGTATTTTCCAAAAAATATGAAAGATCAATATAGATAGACGGCCTGGTAGATAAATGTAAAAATATAAGAAAATAGCATGATAGCAAGTTATAGTCGGTAAAGATCAGAGGAGAAAGTTCTTATATTTGCAATCAGTGTACATTTAAATATTGTGGACAGTAATAAGAAGATATCATGATGGTAAGATAGATAGATGGTGCATAGGGTTCGGCATTATATAATCGCAGTGTTGTCTTGATCGTTAACACATGAAGGAAAGGTGATCAGCCCTCCGCTTCAGGTACCGGTCCAGGGTAGTATTGAAATAACCCGCAAAGCCTCTATTATAGTCTAGTCTGCAGGTAGAATGGTAAGGATAGGGAAGGTAAATATGAAAAATACATAACAAACATCTAGACCAATTGAAAATAAATATTTCTTGTGAATTTTTTTTGCGATTGGCGGGAATTGAACCAACGACAATGTTTCACAGTCAATCGTCTACCCACGGCGCCTGCCGTGACCTAGTTGAGTAGACGTTTCACCTAATAAATATTAGAGTAAAAAATCACTTTAATCGTTGAGCATGTATGAGGAGATGCATGAATGTAGAAGAGGCGAAGAATGTTTGCAAAGACAGAGTGGTGTGGCGTTCGATTCTCTCTGCCTACCCCTGCGGAAAAGCGGCGTGATGGTTAGTTAGTTAGTTAGTTAGTTAAAATCACTTATATTTATTTGACCCCCCTGGGAATCGAACCCGGGGCCTCCAGTGCGGTAGCCGAGCATGCTGACCATTACACTACAGAGTGATTTTACAATCTAATATGTATGTAACATTACACTGGAGTGGTGCCTGAAGCGCAGCTTGCCTTCATAAAGATCAAGATAGCATTGCGTCAATACGTTGCAGTGTCCTATGCACCATTGGGCGCAGATAAGGGTTAGAAGAAAAAATTACAAACAATAATCAAATTCGAGATACACGAAGCACGAGTGATACCAGGAGACATTTTAAACTTGCACTCCAGCTCTAGGTCAACCATGAGGCAGACATTTTAAAAATAAACTACGGAAACCTTTGAATGTTTCAGCTGTTCAAGCTCCCCCTGTTTCCTCTGGATGTCGCCACATACTACCGCAGGCTGGTGCACGAGACCATGGCCACGCGCGAGGAGATGGGCATCGTCCGGCCCGACATGGTGCACCTGCTCATGCAGGCCAAGAAGGGCTCCCTGCAGTACGACACCGACTTGACGCAGCCGGACGACTCCCGCTTTTCCAACGTCCAGGGCGGCCCGAGCGCCGTCAAGCAGGAAGTCCTGAAAAGAGGTAGACTAAATCACAAACCGTCCTCTTGTCCGCTTTCATAGTGTAATTGGTTGGCATGTTTAGCTACTGTGCTTGAGGTCGATTCCCAGGGGGGGTCGAAAATAAATACTAGTGATTTTCTCTCTCTAACCCTTATCCTTGTCCGCCTCCGTGGTGTGATGGTCAGCGTGTTTAGCTACCGTGCTGGAGGACGCGGGTTCGATTCCCAGGGGGGTAGAAAATAAATATAAGTGATTTTACACTGAAATATTTATTTAATATTACCCTAGACTGGTTCCTGAAGCACAAGAGTGATCACCTTGCCTTCATGTAAGTAATGATCAAGATAACACTGCGTCAATTCGATACAGTGCCCTATGCACCACTGGGTGCGGATAAGGTTTATAAGTAAGTACACCCTTATCCACACCCCAATGGTGCATAGGGGACTGCACCATACAAACACAGTCAATCTGATCAACTCACCGCTTCAGGTAACAGTCCAGGGTAATATTGAATAAATATTAGAGTGAAAAAATCACTTTGTGATTGAGTGAAGAACCCGGGACATCTAAAACGGTAGCCGAGCGTTCTGATCATTACACTACAGAGTGATTTTACACTTAATATTAATTACACTTGATATTCATTTAATATTACGCTGGAGTGGTGCCTGAAGCGCAGGTATGAACATCTTCCCTTCATGAAGTAACGAGCAAGATAGCATTGCGTCGATACGATGCAGTGCCCTATACACCATTGGGCGCAGATAAGGGTTAGAAGAAGAAATTACAAACAATAATCAAATGAGAGATACGTGAAGCATGAGTGATACCAAGAGACATTTTAAACTTTTAAACTCCAGCTCGTTTTTTTTTTGCAGTATTTACAGTAACTTACAGTACTCCTAGTATATAATCTTTTCAGTAATCTTTTACAATAATTTTAACTTTGTTACAATAACTGGCTACCATTTGAGCATACCATGTATTAGAATTCACAAAATGTGCAAAACCAAGCGCGATTGGAAATTTAATGCTACAAATAAAATAATCAGACGTATAAATTTTACGATTAATTTTATTTTACTCACATTTTTTCAAATATTATTTTCTTATTTTCAATTATCCAAACTCTTGTTTTTCTCAAGTTTTCACTATTTTTTCCAAATTTCCGCCATTTTTTTAAAATCCTCATTAACTTGTTTGACTATCGACTCATTTAGAATATTAATGTTAATATTATTTTTGTTGTTGTCAGAGTGGACGGCAGATGAAATAACGGCACAAGCTGTGGCATTTATGATTGCCGGATTCGGCACTCCGTCCTCGCTGATGTGCTTTATGGCGTACGAACTGGCGAGACATCCTGAAGCACAACGTAAACTACACGAGGAAATCGACGATGTTTACAAAAAGGCCGCTGGAAAACCGACTTATTCCGATCTTTCAAACATGAAATACATCGACATGGTTATTTCAGGTAAATACTAGATTTTAGCACAAGTGATGTAACAATATTTATATACATACAATCAAATCAACAAATTATCACACAAACATATTGCAAAATAAAATTAAATCTACAAAACGTCAAACTGCGTAATAAGAGAAACGACCGCGATTTGAAATGGAAGCCAAATTTTGATTTCCGTTTACGAACGAACTTCCGTATAATAATAAAAAATAAAAATAATAAAAAGGTACTAAAAGGTACTTACTCAACCATTTTTTTTGTTTCCCATACACTGCAACTACCGAAGCTTATCAATAGAAATTAACCAACGTACATAGGTGATGATATTAAATTTACTGTGTTTAATGTTCACAAATTATTTGCAGATATTATAAAAGTTTATTTTTATATTTGTTTTTAGAAACTTTGAGATTATGGCCGCCAGATGGATTTCTGGAAAGAGTCTGTGTAAAGCCATATACACTCCCACCACAAAATCAAAATAGTTCCAAAAATTTACACGTATGTTTTTTTATGTTTTTTGTACAATCATTGCAAAAAAATACTTTACTTTTTTTTTTTCATATAATGTTCCTTTGAAGTTGTTGAACTTCGGAGTGGACTATTGATTCAATATTTTCATCAAGAACTTGAAATTATTACTGGGTCATTTATGATATGATTCCCACATTGAATATTCAGAAATCTATTGATGATTTATTAAAATTATCCGATTAAACTTTTAATCTTTTAAAATTGGATAAAACTTACTGGATTCTAATGAGGATCGCGTTCGATATGAATTATGTAATTATTATTATTACTATTTCCAGGTTGGAATTGGTGACGAACTCTTAATTCCAATATATTCTATACACCACAATCCTGACTATTTTCCTGATCCTGAAAAATTTGATCCGGAACGATTTTCCGAAGAAAATAAATCATTAATTAAACCGTTTACATATATTCCGTTTGGCGTTGGACCACGACTGTGCATTGGTAAGAAATTAAAATATTTATCATTTTAATTAAGATATAGTTCTATTGTAGCATAAATTAATGACCTTAATTATTACAGTCCGGTCAATGCATATGTATTTAATAATATAAATATCCCTTTTACCCTTTTCAAAACAAATTTGATTCAAAATATTTTGTTTGTACATAAGAAAATACGTGCATACGCACCATTTTAAACATTCCTTTGAATAATACAAACAGGCGAAACAATGACGCATCTTAGTGATGCAAATTCAATAGCATTAATATGCTGATGGATATGTAACATTTTAATAAAATAATTTCATCCACGTACAAGTTTTTAAAAAAGTAATTAAGTGTTATTCTTATTTTTAGGAGCGAGATTCGCCTTAATGGAAGCAAAAGCTGTGTGGTTTCATGTTTTAGCCCACTTCGAACTAATTGTTACGAGCAAAACAACTATACCATTTGTATTAGCAAAGGATACTTTCAACATGCACCCTGAATCGGGATTGTGGTTGGGTCTGAAAGCACGAAAAACCCATGAAATATCTACGTAGTTAAAAAGTTTGAATAATTTTATCAATGAACCACGATTATTGTTTTAAAGTATTACATTATCGTAGAGAAGTTATGTCAAAACTACAACTCTTATATTCAATAAATGCTTAAAGGAAAATTTTATAATCTTTCTTTTCTAAATCAATATAAAATATCTTCATATTCAATATTTCAATATTCTCAGGCACCATGGTGCAGTTGGGTAGATGCTTGACTGAGAAACTCGCGTCGGGAGTTCAATTGCCACCAATTACAAAATTAATTCAGGAAAGTTTTATTTCCCATTGGTCTGGAATGTTTTTGTGTGGTGATGTATATCAAATGATACTTTTATTTTAAAAGGACGACTTGATGTTTGAATCTTTGAACATAAATAATATTAAATTAACATTTTTATTTAAGATTGGAAAAATAAACGGTATAATTTTCTAATTATAATTCTAACAACGTCAACATTCGAGAAAAAAAAAATTACCCTGGTCAAATAGAAAAATTCATTCTTATCACATTGTAATTATTTAGAAATTCTATTTTTCTATATCTATTTGGCATATTCTGATCATTTGGACATAATAAATTATGGAATTTCAACAATAAACCGTTGTTTTATGGTATATTTGAAAAATAAATCAATTTCTTGAACCGGATAGCGTATGACTGGACCTTTATGTTCTTACACAATCAATTGAAAGTAGGTACCTTCCTTCATTAATTTTAATATTTTTTAATTATGGAAATACTAAAAATTCACCGGCAAATTTCGCCGTTAGCTAACTTGTGAATTCAGTTTGCAGTTTGAGAAAAGTTACTTTTCATCAAATTAATGGTTTCTTGTTAGATCTTCCCTTCGTTCGAGAGTAAAACGATTTATCTGTGTTTTATTATTCCTTTATTTTAAATAATAATATTCATTCAAAATGACCACCATTATGCCGGGATTATTCTCATATATTAAAGTGTTTTTCAATTTTAATGAAGTTAGTACAGACAATAATATATTTCGATTACATTATAGAACCACCGTAATTTTGTTTACTATATTTACGTTGATAGTGTCAACTAGACAATTTTTCGGAGAACCGATTCATTGCATCGGACATAACTTAAAATTTGTAGACGCAATGAATAACTTTTGCTGGATTTTTGGTACTACCACTGTGAAAAAGCATCTCGTTGGTAATTATTTTGCACATTTTTATCTACCATTAAACAATTCAATAACTTATTATTCATTCTATTATCAAAATTCATTTTTAATTGTTTCCTTGTGATTATTTGTTTTTTGTTGTTTTGTACGTTATACTATTGGATGTCCATTTCTTTATTATTTATCCATAAAATAAGTATCTGGGACCTATATTATGGACCTAAATGCCGTCATAAATACCGATTTCATGCATTTACGAAAAAAATGCAATGTGGGAACTGTTTTATGAATTTTGAGTCTCCCAAGACATTTCTAGAGTACATTACTATTACAATTAACATTTTATGTAAATGAGTATTACTAATACAATTAACATTTTAATGTGCTCACAACCCCTTAGAGCAGGGCTGTCTAATCTTGCACCGATCTGGTAAACATTGAACAAAACAAAAATATTTGGTTTATCAGCTTTTACCTCCCTAAAAACTGATGAGGTAAATTAGATGCAAAACATTTTTATTAACTTTGATAAATTCTACTTTCATATAATTCAAATGTAACCTGGTTTTAAAATGACTACAAATATTTTATTATACCTAACTTATTTATTGTAACTGCAGACAGTTAGAAGAATTCCATATTGAATTGTTGGGTAATATATCCAAAATAAAACAAGGTTTTTGTTGGATTGAATTCTACATTTATTTATGTATATCTTTATACGTGACGCGTTTCGTCTTCTTAGGACATTATCCCTAAGAAGACGAAACGCGTTACGTATTAAGATATACATAAATAAATGTAGAATTAAATCCAAAAAACCTTGTTTTATTTTGGATATATTACCCAACAATACCTACCTTAATTATAATGTTTACCGGTTTCGAAGCTAACCGATTCTTTATCAAGACTAATTAAAACTAATCGTAGTACTAATAATAATAAAAGAAGCGGTTAGCTTCGAAACCTGTAGACATTATAATTAAGTTATAATAAAATATTTATAGTGATTTTAAAAAAAATTTACATTTCAATTATAAAATGGAAAAACACAAAGTTAGTGCTTTAAATATAAATTATAATTCTACTATCCTTCTGTATAAAAAAATTGAACATGAAAAAAAATATATTTACTTACTTTCTTATAAATGTTAACAAAAAACATTATTTTTTTATTTATACAAAATGATTAATAGTTTTTCTTGTATATCCCAGAAACTCCTTTACTGGAGAGTTAAAATTTTGCGAGTAATACCCTCTTATATTATGATTAGGTGAAGTAGGTAAACACATGGCCCATCCTGGGGTAGGACCGAAGGAGGAAGGAGATGAAGAGATCGTTCACCAGTATTACCAGTGGGTATGTCTGATTTTGCCCCTGCAAGCCGCATTCTTCTACTTGCCCCATGGCCTTTGGAAGTTATGGGAGGGAGGGAAGATCAAGACCCTTACTGAAGGTTTACGTGAGTATATTGCAAGAGACTTTTTACTATACCAAATATTTAAATATGTCGATACACAAAACTCATAAAAAACACGCAAATAATCTTTGATATAAAAAAAATGTTTTTTCATAACACGATTCTTTTAGAGATCCAAGAATGTAATTATCACAATTTACGAATCCCAATTTCACATCATATTCTGTTACAGATCATAATACTTATACCATTTTTCTGGGTTAATATACTCTATCAATTATATTTTTTGCCTACATTTCAGCCACCATAAAAAGGCCCATATTTAGAGTGCTATGGTATTATATTAAGTAATTGTAAAATTAAAATTTTCAAATATCACATAATTTTGGTGGTGTAGCATCCTGAAGGTAGGCCATGTAATGGTGACCGAAACTACTAGCAACTGAACAACTGAAAATCTAAAAAAAATCAATTCATTTTAGTACCTTCTAATGATGTTTAATCATGAAATATCCACAAAAAATACATGATACGTTTTTTTTATTTACTCTTATACTTCCAATATTAGGATCGACAGTTTTACCAGACACATGGGATGACGAGCGCAAACTGCAGGTGATAAGGCACCTCATCAACACCAATCTCTACACCAGGAACCTGTATGCCTACCAATTTGCTTTCTGCGAGTTGCTGAATCTTTGTAATGTTGTATGTATTACTTCATTTTACTGCTATTTTAAGGGGCTAAAAGTGATAAGTATACCAAATTATGGTTTTTCAGCCCATCCTTTAAAGTTTTATTTTTGGAATAAGTTTTTTTTGTTAGTTATAAAAAATATATATTGGTATGCTTTTTTCATTGTAAAAAAATATTCGAGTTCTTGTTAAATTTGATATTTTATTTTTGGTCCTAATTATAAACAAAATAGAGTTATCTAAGTTGTTGTAGAGTAGAGTCAACCTAGAAACATTGGCTCAGAGTCCGCAACATTAACCACTGTACTACAATTCGTTACATATCGGCATTTAATATCTCGATTGTATCATTATTGGTACCGTTGATAGAACGTATCAAAGTAAAAAAAAAATTATCAATTGCCAATATTCTATGTGACTTACATTCAGTCTATTTCGCTTCTTATACGTCATGTTTTTGCCACGTTGACAGTATTGAATGTCGAGCGACAAATAAACAAATGCAGCTTTCAGTTACAAAAAAAGGAATGCTCGGCAAATTTGTCTTCAGGTATATGGCAAAATAATTGTATTTTTTGTATGTATGTGTATGTAAACCCTTATCCGCACCCCAATGGTGCATAGGGCACTGCGTGATATACCGCAGTGTTATCTTGATCGTATACACATGAAGGAAGGGTGATCAGCCCTCCGCTTCAGGTACCAGTCCAGGGTAATATTGAATAAATATTGCAGTGAAGAAATCACTTATATTTATTTGAACCCCCCTGGGAATCGAGCCCCGGACCTCCAGAACGGTAGCCGAGCGTGCTGACCATTACACTACAGAGGCAGACGAACATTTTTTACATATGAAAATCCTTATACAGTGTGTGATATGGTACAAAAATGATGTGCGACACTGAATATTTCAATGATTTACAGGTATTCCAAATGGTTTTATTGGATAAGTTTCTTGGTGGATTATTCGCCGGGTACGGTTCTGCAGTGGCCGCCTTTTACCAGAACCCATATGATCCTAAAATCATCAATCCGATGGAGCAAGCGTTTCCCAAAGTCACCAAGTGCTTGTTCCATTTCTACGGAAGCTCCGGTACCATACAAAACTTCGATCTCTTGTGCGTCCTACCTGTAAATATAATAAATGAAAAGATATTTGCTTTCATTTGGTTCTGGTTGATTTTCCTCGCCATCATATCTACCCTGGCTGTTCTGTACCGCATTCTTGTGTTACTATCCCCGTGTCTCAGAACCTACATCATAATGGCGCAGGCTAAATTAGTACCCAAGCATCACATTTTTAATATTACAAGCAAGTTTAGAGTGGGAGATTGGTTCATCCTACATTTGATGGGAAAAAATATAAATTGTTTTGTTTACAAAGATTTGCTCATTCTCTTAGGACAAGAATTGGAAAACTCTGGCAAAACACATGATTTCATCTAAAAATTTCCTAAAAATTTTTTTGGTACTAATTTTTTAAATAATATTTTATTTTCATTTTAAAAAGATAATTTGAGTTTTTTGGCACATATTATATTGCCAAGGTGAAATACAATAGTGTATCTAATGTTATTTAGGCAAAAAAATTGTAAAAATATTTTTTTTTAATGTCAACAAAAAACTTTATTTTTTATTATCAATATAAAGCAATAATTATTAGGATTTGATTCAAAATTATTTCAATTATGAAACACAAATTTGTTTTATTTTTTCGTAGTTACATTAGCAACCTTATAAATGTATGATTTAGTCTTATTTTATTGTGTAAATATTGGAATAAGAGACTTCCATCAATATGGGTGATTATTTCTTTAAAATAATTATTATTTATTTATGTTAAATGACTTTACTCTTTTTCCATAAACTTAACATGAAACAATATTATAGAAATTGTATTAGTCACATTTGAAAATTGAATGTGTAAAACTATTAATTTATTTTAACAGTCACCATTAGAAGAGCGGTGACATTTACCTGAACATGTGCTGTTCTTAGTTATTTGTTTTATGCATAACTCAATATTTAAAAACAAATTGGTTAATATTGTAAAACCAAAACTAGTTTAAAATGTTAAAAACATTTAATTTTTTTAATAGTCTTATGGTTAATTCACTTTTTATTTATTACAAGAAAATATATGCAAACATTGTCAATGTCACCCTTGTAACTTTTTCATCTTTGAACTAGAAAATGTGTTTTTGGTCACGAAAACAAAAATCTTGAAATATCCTCATTTAAAACAAAGTACAGTGAAACCTGTTAGATTGAACACTTCCTCTGAATGAACACCTCCCTACATTGTATAAAATGAACACACACACAACTATTTTCTCACTAATTTACCTTTTCTAAATGAACACCTCTATACTTTGAACATTGAACATTAAAAATAGTATTTATCATATAATTACCCACTGTTAGAATGAACATTAGATAATTTTAGTTAGCTAAATATTGGTAAAATCTGTTAAATTAGCAAAATGAACTGTTTGCTTGACATTGTGACATGAGTCAAAAACTGTATATAAGGACTAGGTGAAAAACAAATGCGAATTTTGGCTCTTTACCCAAAACTCATTCTTAAATACTTTTACTAACTATTTTCGCTTATTTGCAAAAATTGCAATTCATAAATTCCGGCCTTACCAGGCACTACAATTATTTACTTAAACTCGCCCTTTCGTTCACAACCACCAATCTATCATCTATCTTTATCTATTTTCAAATATCCTTCCTTTTTGACTAACATCGCATCTATGCACTATCCAAAAATTTCAACAAATTCTTTGTCCCCCTTTACTTTTTTTTATTTTTTCACCTTTGGCTATTGATAAAAAAGTATAGTCACAAAAAATCTAGCTGGTAATATAATCTGCCTACTTGGTTTAATTGGTTTGATAGTGTAATTGTGTTAGTTTTTAGCATTCATAATACCGTTGAGTTGCTCGTCACATTTCCTGGTCACTGATATGTAGAAGGCTAACATTCGAAGTGTATAGGCCTGTTTCCGACACCTGATAAAAAATCAAAGTTGTAAATTTTTTCTCAAAGAAACAATAAATATTTTTATTTAAATTAAAGAAAACATTTACTTGTATTTGCATGAATTGATTTTTTTCAAATTTTTAAATTGAACACCTCCTTACATTGAACATTTTTTTCAGTACACTAGTGGTGTTCAATCTAACAGGTTTCTAAAATGTAAAAATTTATGATTACCCTATTTACTATTAAACCTAAATCTACTTTTTCTAGGAGTTATCTTTTATTTCATGGAATGTCAAAAGGGATAAACTGAACACTTTTTGGACTGGTGTATCTTTCGTAGTTACTTGTTTCACAAATGTGACTACAGGCCCCTTATGCCAATGCAGTTATTTTTGACAAACTGGACATCTCTTGTCTATGACGCATACCCTAGCAACCTTTAATGTCACCTACGATGCTGTAATTTCAATTAATAAGTGTTATATTACAAAATTATTTATATAATTATTACTACTCTAATTTTAACTGCAGTTAAGCTAATATTTTTTTTATTTATTGTTTCGGCATTAACTTTGTGGTAAGACATGTTACAATGATTAGAGAAAACACTTCGTTTTTTACCACTTGAGTTTTATTATAGACTATAGTTTTATTATATGAATGATGGAAGTTTAACTTCTGAAACATGTAGTCTATAATAAAACTCAAGTGGTAAAAAACGAAGTGTTTTCTTTAATCATTGTAATATTTTTTTAACTATGATAAGTAAAGTTCAGTGTTATTTTAAAAACTATAGTTTTTTTTGCTATGATAGCACATATTTAATTTTAATGTAATAATAATAAAAACGCATTATTTTTAGTGATGCTCAATTCAGAAGTAAAAAGTAGATTAAGAGTCTATTTTTACACATATTTCACGTTACTGAAAACGACTTAGTATATTTTTATACTTAATTAACACATTGTTGTCGGGCGGATCTCCGCTCTTGTTAGTGCCAGAAGCGGGTGTTTTTTTTTATGTATTTTTTAAAAATTATACATTTGTGTATAAATCATCATATCAAAAATATTTGATATTTTGTGATGAAAGTTTCTGTGTAGTATTTACCATACCTATTAGTGTATAACAGAATTATTGTCAGATACACATATTGTTGTTTGAAAATTTATTCATGCAATATAACAAAATATATGTATAAAAATATTTCCTTCTCATAGTTTATCAAATATAAACATAACTATTAATTCAAAATACGTATAAGCACCAACACTGTAAAACAATTTAACATGCAAGATGACCAACATTACAATAAAATAACTAAATATGGAAATGGAGGGACACAGAAGAGGCGTATATCCACCAGTGGAGAACAAAAGGCTAGAGAAGAACCAACAAAGTAATTTAACTTCAAATGTTTATGAAATTTCACTGCTGTTGACAGTCTGATACCTGACCCTGAATAGTGTAGAGTGTTTCCGTTTTGAATATTGAAAGCATTAACTTTGTGGATCATATTGATATATTATTTTGAGAAATAAAAAGGCTTTGTTTTTTGATCCACTCACATTTTTACTAACCAACTAGTTACGGGAACAGGTTATTGCCGAAACTAGTTGGTTGGAAGTCTTTTTATTTCTCAGAATAATATAGTGTTTCCATTTGATGTTATCAGTTGAATCGTTGGTTGTGATGTGGTATTTCGCGCTTACATTCAAACCTGTATATATATATGTGCCTCGCAAAAAATCAACAAGACAATTAGAAAAAAAAAGTTTTTATACGTAACCCACTTCCTGCGCACAATTAAGAAAAAACCTTTTTATGCGTGTCCCGACAACGTGTTAATATTATTAAAGATATTTTTGTATTGGTATCCTTTTTAAGTTATTTAATAACTTATTCAGACGGATGATGAAATTCTACTAACTACTTTACATTCCTAATATGTACATAACCAAGTCACTAAAAATAATGATTCATATGTGCTTCTATTGTTACTAAAAATGTATACATAAAAGACTAAATAAATTTTGTTTATTGAATTGTTTTTTCACTGGATTAACCTTAAAATATTTTCCAATTGGGATGCTGAAAATATTCATAATTAATACATAATAATAACCTAAGAAAATATTATTGGATACATTTTCATGCCTCTAAAGTGATGGAAATGCTCTATAACAATGGAGAAATGAGCAACATAATAAGAGGCCCGAAGTACTATCTCTTCCGGACCATCGTGCAAGGGAAAATGGAGGAGAAAAAATGTCGGATGTCGGACTCTTGTTTAACCCTTCCCTTACAGTGCTAAAAACTTCCATGTGCACCGGTGATATGTATTGTGTACACCATATGAAAATGTGATTTAAAAACGGGAAAAATGTAAATATTTCTAAATGTTGCTTTTATTGACCATACTTGAAGTTGAAATGTAAAAATTTTGTAATGTTAGCTCTGGTAAGGATCTAAAAAAGGGGAAAAAATACATGGCAAGTACCGCAATAGCTGGCGTATCGACACAACCGTCGCGTAAGTTGATCTGGGCAGTAACGCAGTCAACACGTTATGACATGCGCGTATAGGTACAAAGCACGCCACGCGCGCACACACAGACACGTTTGTGTATTGGTGATTTTATCTCTGATTATTTCACAAATTATTTATTTTCATCGCTGCAAATGAATAACTTTATATTAAAATACATTCATGTAATACATGATTATATTACGGAGGAACACAAAAATTCTGAGCCCGTATTTATTATAAATTCCCATTTTAAAAGTTGAGTTGTAGTAAATACATATCACCAGGACAGGAGGAGAAGGTTAAGACTTAGAGATATGTACGAAAATTTCTATCGAAAACTATCTTCAGAGTTCAAGAACTGCTCCAACTGCCAAGGGATCGAGCTAGCATAAAGAGATGGTGACTACTCTTGTTTTAAGATAACGGGTGGTAACTTATACCCAGGTTTGTATACATTTTAACTCTTTGAAGCATAAAATTTGAGACTAAAAAAGGCTGAGTTGCGCAGAATTTTATTTATTGAAAAATTTACAGAAGTATGACCATGCACTGACAAGTCTAAGATTGCTGGCTTTGCAAAGTATGTATGCGACACTTATTGGTGAACGTTGTTAACTGTTATTTGTGCTTCAAGTTATTTAATTTTTTTGAGGTGGTATAAAGAACATCCAATCGTATATATTTAGATATTAAAAAGGTGGGATCTTTTTAATTCTACCATGCTTAATGCCACTAGATTGTTTAATTTCACATAAAATATTTTTCTAACAAGCTATTCTTGGGATATTATTTACTTGGAGTATGATTTCCATGCTCCCATACATAGTGCTACTATATTGATGAGCCTAAAGGTGGACTGACCGGAGCATTTCGTCGTAACATCGCTTGCGGCGAGCATCAACGAGCATCCGAAACTATGGATGGACCGCTCGGCTCGGTGTACTGACTGCCTGAATGCTCGCATCGTAACATGTTACGTTACGACGAAAACGATATGCTCCGGTCAGTCTTCGCCCTAATGAAAAACATCAGATGTACGAATGAGAAAATGGTTTTTAAAAAAAAACAAAGCAATTCTTTAAAAAAATAGTTTATTAATTCGCTAATTTAATGTAATAAATCTTAGCTTTATTCCTACTTACAAGACAGTTGAAAAGTTGGACTTATTTCATCATCACCATCAATTGCATACAAAAACCCATGGCTTATTCAATTTGCACTTTTGGATACCATGATAAAAACTCATAACTATAAATTAATACTATGAACAACAATGCTATCATTTTGATGACTATTTCATTCGCCACATGAGGGTATTATTTGCAAAATTATGATTCTCCAGTAAAGAAATTTTTGAAATATTTATGAACAACCAAATCGGGGACAATGTTTTAAAGATACTTTAAAATTAAAGCAATATGATTCCGATCTTATGTCAGGATGTTGCTGTTTCAAACGTGACAAATTGACCACGTTTCATAAGAGGCGTATAAAATGCGTTTGAAAAAGCGGCATTTAGCATGTCATAAGCTTTTTGCTCGGCAAAATATCATTTTGACTACAGTTAAATAAATATATGTAGTTCACACTTTATAATTCATTTATTTTAAAGTGAAAATACAATATTGCTGCAAAGATTCAAAACTATGCATGTCATGTCGCATATTTTGAATATTCTGTAGTTTGCAAAATATATTATTATTTCAAGTTTACAAAAGTGCACTGATTAAGAATGATAATCCATGTAAATAACATTCTATACATTTTCCAAATGGGGTTCTTAAAGTCAATATTATACAATACACTGCCCAGTAGAATGAGAAAATAACTATCCCGAACAACCTCTGCAACCACAATGAACACATTCAACTATTCTCCCTTCTTCTAATTTACTTTTTGGTACTCTGCAGATGCAATTAGTTCCAAAGTTGGTGTCTCTCGTCTGAATACACCTGAGGCAGCACAAATTCTCATAGCCGGTTTTCTTCCACTTGGCAATCAAATTCCCGTCAGCGATTTTCTCACTCAGGCAGTAAGCGTAGAGATCCCTGCTTATGGCTTTACGGCGGTAAAACAGATCGTAAATGTAACGAGATTTCTGATAATGGATCTTAAATATTGGCCAGAGAGACTCTTGCTTCCTTTTCCCTTCATGCGGTTCCGTTTCAGCTAGAAAATAAATTATAATTGTAGACTGAATATTTTTTTTTTTTTTTTTTTGGCAAAGCACCCAATTTTGGGTGATACCTGCCATACTAGTGATTTTATATACTTAAATAATATTTTTTTTTTTTTTATTGATTTTTTTTGGGGTCACACGCTTTTGCCATACTTTTTTAAATGTTTAATAATCGCACCGTTAACATTTTTTGAGTTCATTGACAATAGGTGTTGGACATTCAGCGGGAAGGACAAACCCTCAGACCGAATGTCCTGAATGAACTCAAGGTTAGGGAGCAAGGGGCAGTTGAAAAATACGTGGTCAGCAGTCTCATCCTCCTGTCCACACGCGCACAACGAACAAGTTAGAATATTAATCCTTAGACTGTAGACTGAATACTGAGGGGAAAAAACTTATGAGCGTTCGCTTTGCTTACCTTCCCGCATTTTTTGTTCTAACTCTTCCAAGGTAGGTTCTATGAGTTCCCAGCCATCTGGAGGGGCTTTGCGACTTCTTCTGACCTTAGGCATTATAAAGTTTCAAATTGAAAATTATGTTAACGAACGAATGTTGACAAATCGTACTTTGACGTTTTCAGTCAATAAATATGTATTTTTAGGTTAGTTTGGTCATAGACAAATCGTCATAAAATATTGCCATTTAAAATGTGGGATTACCACACGAAACAAATGGTAGGTACCTATTTATGTCTATAGTTTCGGGAATAAAATTACATATGTTGTTTGGGATATATGTAATTATACTAAGTAAACAAGAAAATATGGAAAATACTCGTTGACACTTGCAGAAATGTTTTATTTTTAATTTACAAATAAATGAGATATTTTTTTAATAAAACATTGATTTAAAAAAAAAAACTAATTTCAAATAAAAATATGTTTCATTTGATATTTCTCTTGAGGAATAATTTGAAATGCATCAATTACTAGTTCAATTGACTAGTTTTCTCCGAGTATTTAAAAGGTTTTTTTAGAAATGCAGGAAATATTTGCACAAAAAAAGAAAGCTAATACATCAAAATATATTTTAAGAAAATAATACAAACACAATCGAATCAATATATTGTATTTTAACTTTCACCTTTTATTATACAAAAATGTATTTAAAAAATGAAGAAAATAGAAATACCTTATTATATTTTTACTGGGTAACTATTGAGCCGACTATTTGCCGACTAATTAATTTTGCTAATATATCGGCACTCAACATTGAGGGTCAGCAGTATTAGAAAAATGAAAAGATAAAAATATAAAATGTAAACATAGCGGGCAATGGAAACATGGAAGTGTGTCCTTAATATTTGGTATTATCAATCAATTATACAACAAATAAATTGTATTTTAATATGTACCACGTTTTTTGAAGGCATTTTAATTTACAGAACAATCTAACACAATGAAAAACAACGACGTATACCAAACCGTGCGTTTGGACAATATAATTATTGAACGTGTTGCTAACAAAACTTTGAATAACCCGCCTAATTTTAAAATATGAATCTGCAGGAATCTACTATGACAACACCTCGTTCAACGTGACGTAAACACGCGGTTGTCAAATCAAAATACATCTGTCTCTTTCGTACAACGTAGAATGAAGGCAGTAAACCGCTACCTGACTACGTGCTGGCTGGAGTAAAAAGAGATGGCTATCTTCAGGGTTTGCAGGTATATACAGGTATATTTCTTCGAGTATAACGGGTTCCACCCAATACACGTTTTATTCAAATCGTAGACACGCCAGATATATTCTTTCTCTCTACACCTGACGTTTCACCCGTAATAGAGCGAGACAGCGTAATGTGAAGGTTTTCCACTATATTTCAAAGCAAATGTGAGGTAAATACTGAAGAACAGGTACTTTAAGCTCCGAACGAAGGTTTCTTCAAAATATTAAAATGTATCTACCTTTATCGCTCTACTGAGGTTGAAAGAAGATAAAAAGAGACAAAGCGAAGGCCGGCTGGCATGAGGTAGAAGGAAGTTTCATTACAACAAAATTTTAAAGAGAGTTGGAACACATTATGTAGCGCGCCATCTTTCTCTTCACATCTGAGAACCGTATAGAATGTCGAGAATTGTATAGGTAAGGCTTGCGATTCATGTTATAAATAATCTTTGCTGAGGAATTTCAATGGTTGCCGCGATACATGCCGTGTTGTGAGATTGTGTGGTATGTGTCGTCGAATCTCATGCCACGACAGTGCCGCGAAGAATATCCGTGAGATATTATTTAACAATCCTCCGTCGTGAAGGATTCGAAGTTTTAACAGTTAAGTTTGCGCGAAATCTCGTGTATTTTCGCAAATGTGATATGTGCCAGTGGTATCAGTGATTTGTCGTTGAAATTTTGTGTCTCAAGTTGGATTATTTGCAAAGGAGAACGGACTCATCTCAACATTATAGAAAAGGTAAACTTACACTTAGTTGTATACGTTTGAAACGTCAGAATATTCCGTATTGTTCTTGTCATATTTTCTGAAAATTCATTGGTACTCCGTTTCGGGATCGCCGAATATTGTTTTATTATTTTTCTCACGGCTATTGTGATTAATTTCTCTTCACGTTTGTAGTTTTCTTATATTTAATAATTATTTCTGGGCGAATGTATGTAGTTTTGGCACCACCACGTCAAGATGTAGGAAAAGACATCAACGCGTAGGTAACTTGATTGCCCGAAACCTTGTGAAACGAGAGTCGTGAGCAAAAACCGAATATAAGATATTATTGACTAATAAATTTTTCATACAATCGCCACTTAAAAACTAAATGGTAATACGTCATGCAAATTAATAGTATTTTTTTTACATATCGAACCCCTCGTTTCAGGCGGTTGCAAGGCGAAGAAAAAAGTTTAATATGAACTTATTTAAAATGTTTTAGTTCTCCTCGTAAAATATATGAATCAGTGGATAAACTAATGGTTTTTACCAATATAAAGTATCAATAGTACTAATTTATTTTAATACTTTGAAGTCACAAAAAAACTCTGCATTTGATGTGCTTTGAGTTAATACGTAGACCAAACTAAGGTCCAGTTTACAAGATTATTCGCTATCAAATAACATATTTAAAAAAATATGTCCTCGTTCAATATTATAATGGCTTACCAACCATTTTATGTTTCACTAGTTTTTTTCCCTGTAAACATATTTTTTAAAGAAGTATTTACGTACTTAACGATATATAAAACTCTTTAATTTTTTTTTTGTGTAAAACCTGTGGCTTGTGTTTGAAAAATATTATTCAAATTGTGTTAGAGTGGATTCTCTTGGTTATTTTTCAAACACAAGTGGCTTGTGTTTGAAAAATATTAATCAAATTGTGTTAGAGTGGGATTCAAACCTCGAATCTATGACAGTCTGCAAAAGAGGACCAAAACCATACGGAAAATCGTAATTGCAAAAAATCCATAGTTTGCATACGTGGATAGTGTCTTTCTTTTATTTCAACTTTGAAGGACTAAAATGTGCTATCGAATGAATATTAATTTATCCCTTTAAATTGCACGTAAATAATTTTGAAAAATTGAATCAATGCATTTACTTGGATCTGAATGTAAATTCATCCATTTTTTAATGACGAATGAAATTTTGATTATAATTTAGAGACAATTCACAAACTTTTTCGATGCTGTTAAAAATATTTTTTATAGATACATACTTAGTATTACATACTTGCTTGCGAACGTCGCTCGTCCGAAATTAGCGCGCGTATTTTTTATATAGCGAGTGATGCTCGCTCCGTACTGCAATTAAAGGTTGAATGGAAGGGCGAACTCAATTCGGTTTTTGGATTCGATCGTTCATACCTAATCACTAATAAAGCTAATCATTGTACAAATTTGGTTCAATTTGACATCAAAAAGTTGGAATGGAATGTAAACCGAAAAAAGTGGCGAATACCATCTCAATCGGGTAAAATTACCCTCTACGTGTGCCACCCCTAGAAAAGCTAGAAAATGGCGCACTTCTAGCTTAAAGGTGTACCCTCAAATATGCAAAGTTAGTACCGACCGGTTGCGCGAGAAGCCACACGTGTTGTCCACGTACATTTGGTTTTTTTAGAATATATATTGGAATTTGGCGAATAAATATTTTTTACAAATTTTTTTAACTCCTTACCTTTCAATAATTATTTTGTATTCAAAACCTTATATTTATTTCGACGAAAAACTATTTTTTTCAAAACAATATATTTAATTCGAAGAAAAACTTATTTTTTCAATACAAAAACGTTGTTTTAAGCAAAATAATGCAAGTACGTTAAAAGATCCAGGGTTTAAAGAAAATTAAGTTGCGGGCTATTGATAATCCCGCCTTGACAAGCTAATCTATCATTCTATGCTTAGTTTATTATTAGCAAATTAAATAAGCAATTTAATTATAATGATAAAAGAACAATCATAATGGTTAAATAAGTCCGTTTTCTGAACAAAAAATAAGTACTCACGTGAAAATCAGTGAGTCCCGATTATGCACGCCGGCTGAGTGATGTAGTGTAATCAAGATTACAATAGGCTACCGCGGATAATCGAGTACATATTGTAATCCAAGTCAAAGGGCAAGAAATGATTAATTGCAAGTATCTTGTAAAAGCGTCAACTATAATAGGCGGATATGTATGAGGAGTTGCATGAATGTGGAATAGGCGAAGATTGTTTCCTGCGGAGAAGTGGCGTGATGGTTAGTTCGTTAGTTAGCATCAACTGTGTGGGTACTGCTATCAGTTCAAACTTCATATATAAAATATTACATTTAATTGCACCGACAAGACACAAGGTGGCTTGGTGGGTCTCTGCAATTAAAAAAAAGTTTTAAAATTGTGATTTTAATAAATGTATACAATTTATATTAATACAAAAAAAATCTGGAATGAATGTCGACAAGTTGAGAGTATGAAAAAGCAGTCATCGTGTATGTATGTATGAAGAAATACTTAATGCCCGAAGAAGAGGGGAATCATAAGAGCAAAAATGGAGATATTTATTATTTATTTGGCGTTACTTACGCCTATGGGATGTGGCGTGATACTGTATTACGTTTGTCAAATATTCAAAACACCATACACATCTTCTTCTTCTACCTGGCTTCATCCCAACTTATCGTCTTTCTAGACTGTTGTCCTCAGGTTTAAAAAAAATTCACACATTCCACATACCTCCCAGGTCCTGAAGTGGTATGTGGGATGTGTGAATTTTTTGATATACCTTATATAATACCAGAGCATTGGTCTGTATGTTCCCGATGGTTACCTAAGACAGCGTCGGCATAGATTGTTTCAGATTCCTATACACAGGACCAACCTGCCGATGGTTATGCCTGTAGGAAGAGCTTCCGCTATGTTGAACAATATCACATTGGATATTGATCTGTTCCATGTGTCCGAAGGAGTTTTCCGAAGCGAGATTCTTCTACACATTTAACAGGAGTCTTCTTGTGTAATTTTTAATTTGTTTTTTTTTTAATGTATACGCCTTAAATGTTTGTTTGTAATGTATATATTAATTATTGAATAAATTGAATTGAATTGAATTGAATTGAATTGAATTGAATTGAATTGAATTGAATAAAGGTGGTATTTAAGTTTTGGAACAAAACCAACTATTTTCATTATTATGGATACTTATGACCTTTCTCGAAATGGTATATAGGAAAAAATATCGTGTAATTTTAAAAAAGAATACTAGAAATTCCACGCATCGATTAGTTAAGGAGTATATGTATATATTTTATTGGTGGTGTTGTATTTCTGTTGGCATTGAACATTAATTGTGTTTTGCTAGGAGGACCTTCGATCATATGACCGTTTCGTGACTCGAGTGTTATTTGACATGACATAACCCGCGAATAGAAGTGACGTCACTTTTGGTTACTTCATCTTCAGAAAATTCATACAGATTGACCAGAAGTAGATGGATAAAGCAAGCAAAAACACAGTCACGTTTTGAGAATGCCACAAGGTATTACTTATATATTCGTACAATCCTAAATATTAATGATAATATATTATTTATAGATTTGGTTTTTAAGTTGTAGAACTTCAATTTAATATATATATATATATATATATATATATATATATATATATATATATATATATATATATGTATGTATATATATATATATATATATATATATATATATATATATATGTATGTATATATATATATATATATATATATATATATATATATATATATATATATATATATATATATATATATATATATATATATATATATATATATATATATATATATATATATATATATATATATATATATATATATATATATATATATATATATATATATATATATATATATATATATATATATATATATATATATATATATATATATATATATATATATATATATATATATATATATATATATATATATATATATATATATATATATATATATATATATATATATATATATATATATATATATATATATATATATATATATATATATATATATATATATATATATATATATATATATATATATATATATATATATATATATATATATATATATATATATATATATATATATATATATATATATATATATATATATATATATATATATATATATATATATATATATATATATATATATATATATATATATATATATATATATATATATATATATATATATATATATATATATATATATATATATATATATATATATATATATATATATATATATATATATATATATATATATATATATATATATATATATATATATATATATATATATATATATATATATATATATATATATATATATATATATATATATATATATATATATATATATATATATATATATATATATAATATATATATATATATATATATATATATATATATATATATATATATATATATATATATATATATATATATATATATATATATATATATATATATATATATATATATATATATATATATATATATATATATTATATATATATATATATATATATATATATATATATATATATATATATATATATATATATATATATATATATATATATATATATATATATATATATATATATATATATATATATATATATATATATATATATATATATATATATATATATATATATATATATATATATATATATATATATATATATATATATATATATATATATATATATATATATATATATATATATATATATATATATATATATATATATATATATATATATATATATATATATATATATATATATATATATATATATATATATATATATATATATATATATATATATATATATATATATATATATATATATATATATATATATATATATATATATATATATATATATATATATATATATATATATATATATATATATATATATATATATATATATATATATATATATATATATATATATATATATATATATATATATATATATATATATATATATATATATATATATATATATATATATATATATATATATATATATATATATATATATATATATATATATATATATATATATATATATATATATATTAAATATTAAAATCGTTCGTTTGAAAATGCCATAACAAGGCTAAAAAAATGTTACAAATTTATTTTTATATGTTTTTAACAATAACATACAATTTAGTAGACTCAAAAAATCAATGTTTGTTTTCGACATTTAATATATCGTAGTCATACAGGAGAAAGCCATCACGTTTTTGTAAATAATGACCAAGCGCATTTTTTTACAAAAACGTGATCATTGACTATTTGATATCTTACTAGCTTAATATGGCCCTGAAAAAAATTCCAAAGGATTTTAAACTTGGAAGAAAAATATATTGACTTGTTTAAAATGACAAACAGCATTGATGTTTATTTTCTTGCCAAGCAAAATTTACTTAAATGACCCTCCTGAACATTTTACATTTTGATAGTTAGCACTTTCTCCTGTACGACTACGATATGTGTAAGATAATATTTTGTAGTATGTGAGTTTTTTCAGTGAAAGATTATGCTTTTGTACGGTTTTGATATTTCCACCTCAGCCTGATCAGTTACTGATCCTGGTCATTGGTGAATTATTTATCAAATATTCTCGGTTAGGTGTTTGTCGTCTCTCTCCATCCTTCGCTATCCCGAGAAGCAGAGGCTTCAGTCAGCTTTCCAAGTCTCATGGATTCCAGAACTTTGGTACGGTGAACGACATATTGGAGAATTCGCCGAGATCAAATAGTGGAGAGTCTAACTTCGATTTCCAACTCTTACAGAATGGACACATGCGTTCTCTTCACCGTCTTTGGAATCGCAACATATATTGAAAGCTGTTCCACCGCATTCCCAGATTTGATACGGAAGCATCTAGGCTTCCCGACAGACCTTCTCTTGCAAAGCAATTTTTGTTTTGTTTTATGAACGAAATTTATAGAAAATGGGAATCTAAGTATAATAAAAACCCATATTCAAGGGTGTTCTTCAGGTATAGAAGAGGTAAATCCCGATGATAGCCAACTACTATATACTTACTAGAAAAATACTCAAACAAAAACGAGAATTAAATGATACGATCGTGCTTTAATAATTTACATACTAATTTTATTATCAACCGTAAAATATGTAAAGAAAATACGCGTTTTATTACGTTTGCGTTCATTTGATGGCCCCCTATTAAAAATCTCCATGGAAAAAGAAATAAGAAACGAGATAACAGAAACAAGTATTCGACTCGAAGAAACGCCATTACAAGCCACACCTATGAATATTATGGTTAATTTATCCATTGTTGGTAGCTCTAAACCCTGTATCAGTTTCTTGGGGAAAAACGTACTTAATTCATACTTCACGTATGACAGCTTCGTTAGCATTATCATGATCGTATATCAACAGTATGTATTTTGTTTATTGATGTATTCACATAACGAGTATTTAGTACAAACATGTAGTTATCAAAAATCGTTAATTTTCAGTTGTGCATGTTTTCGGAATGCCCAGGAAATGTACTATATCCCAGCAAATGCGGCATATTTTTAACTTAATATTTACCTTAATTGATTGTCACTTAGTGGTAATATCTATTTATTTTTAATTAATGTTTTACTTAGTACTTATACGGTATTTGAAAATGAATGCATCGAAACACGTGTCACAGTAGATTTTAAGAAATAGTGGTATTTACTAAGTAAACATTAATTAAAAATTAAAATTTACCCGCTACAGGGCAGAAAGTGTTGTTTTTGCGTTTTGAAAAAAATGTATTGTTATTTTTTTTTAAAAATATATTTTCAAATGGAGAAGTAAAAAGTTCAATAAGTGGTTTGATATTTATTTTTAATACATTTTATTATATTTTTAAACTTTAAAAAAGATCTCCTGAAAAGTCAAGTTTTTGGATATATATTACTTATGACATTGTTGAAGAGAGCGATATGTGAAATGCAATTGTTTGGCGGGGTACAAGCCATAGGGTTTTTTTAAATGAATAAACATGACGCAATACTATTACTAAAATATGTACTTTTTAATTAGAATTAATTTCAGGTGGTGAATATTACATCGATGCTAAATTGATCAATTACACCTGCCATTGATAGGTTTTTGGGCCTGTAAATACCCAGACTTACATATTCTCACCTTAACAAACTTTTTCATAAACGTTACATAGATATCATTTAAATCTTGGCGTACTAAATACAAGTTTTCTAACTTTCTAAACTAGTGTAATTATTTTGGATTTCCACTTCATATATTAATACACCGAGATATTTCTTTACGTGGCATTTTGAAATTTATATTTTTGCATGTTTGGGGGCATATACAATTATATATATAATAAACCCTTATCCGCACCCCAATAGTGCATAGGGCACTGCTTCATATAAACGCAGTGTTATCTCGATCGTTTACACATGAAGGAAAGGTGATCAGCCCTCCGCTTCAGGTACCAGTCCAGGGTAATATTGAATAAATATTACAGTGAAAAAATCACTTATATTTATTTGACCCCCCCCTGGGAATCGAACCCGGGACCTCCAGAACGGTAGCCGAGCGTGCTGACCATTACACTACGGAGGCGGACAATTATGGTTATTATAAAATAACTAAATAACCACTAAGCCGTTTCCCGAAAGGGTAAGCAGAGGGAATAGAATGCTACGCCACTCTTGTCTTTTTTAAAGTGACATATGGTTTTTGTGTTACACGAATATAATTTTTTTATACTATTTTCGTAGCTATACATTATTAAACGTGGTAATCAGGTTTTGGTATAGTGGGTTCGAACCTGAAAATTCTCACTCAAGAGTTCGCGACATTAACCACGAGACCACGAGCCGATAACTTTACATCCCTCGCCTCTTCCAAACGTATGCATCGCATACATACCCGCCAATTATTCCGACTTTTCACCTGCCTACTTTCAAGTATTTCAGTATAGTTTCAAGTACCTACTTGATAATGCCATGTTTTGTTAATTATCGTTTTGATTATAAATGTGAACGTGAATTTATATATTAAAATCCGGTCACAGAGATTTATCGCAAATGGTACCTAACGTAATATTATGTTTTATCACTATTCAATGAAAATTTATTGGTGACAAACCAGATTTTTATTGTTTTTACTTCATTTTTTGGCATTTCTCCACGTTCCTAA
The DNA here is from genome assembly GCF_059751285.1 of Brachycentrus maculatus. NCBI lineage: Eukaryota > Metazoa > Arthropoda > Insecta > Trichoptera > Brachycentridae > Brachycentrus > Brachycentrus maculatus. The sequence goes on from NW_028280796.1 coordinate 1,967,600, forward strand.
TACGGTATCTTCCGGATAGGAGATTATTTTGAATTAGTCTTATTTCTACGTAAATATTCAATTTTTCAATGTACTTCCTACACGAATTATATTTTACTAATATGGAAGTGGGTAGATCTGAAATAGACCATGCCATATCCTAATTAATAAAAACTAACTAACTAACCATCACGCCGCTTCCCCGCAGGGGTAGGCAGAGAGAATCGAACGCCACACCACTCTGTCTTTGCAAACATTCTTTGCCTCTTCTACATTCATGCATCTCCTCATACATACCCGACGATTATTACGACTCCTGACCCGGCCGCTTTCAAGTATTTGACATACCTGATTAATTATTATTAATTATTAATTATTATTAATTAATTATACATATCCTAATTAATTGCATGTCGTAATCGATTTTTTTCATATAATTTTATAAATACGTATTGTAAAATGTGCCCTCCGTACGGGAAAACTCGGTGAGGGGACATTATTGTTATTTTTTTATTATGTGTGTGATGAAATTAAAATAAAATAAATAAATCTCGTTTCCACGTTTCGATTTCACGATTGCATTGGTGAAAAGACTGCGGACAAAAAATACACACACGCATTTTTTGCTGGAAAGAGTGGCGTTGTACAATCCGACACGCTGAATTATACGAAGTGTATATAATAAGCGAAAATATTGATTAGAGTAGTATAATATATATGATACGAGTGTTCTCGGACTCGTTCAAGCGAGTTATGCAATGGCGACTGATAATTAGATGGAGGAATGCGGCACCTCGGGTTTGGCGTTTTGACTATATGTACATAAGTATAGAACCGTTCACAAATCACACGCCGCAGTTCGGGAAGCACCACACTCCACTCTCCGCAGGTGCGAACTGCGATGTTCTAATTCCAATTTGACTTTCTTCATAAGTATAATCAGAATCCAACAATATAACAATCGCGTTCATTTTCTCCGCTTTTTTTAGCTCATAAATTTACCTACCTAATAAAGGTGATTTTTTAAATTGATCTAGTGGCAATTACGTAGGGTTATTTTAAATTATAAATTGAAGTTTCAGCATACGATTATATTATATATGACGAGTAAGATGCTCTCCTAAATAATGTAAAGTAAAGACGTAATCATCCTTCATCGGGAAGTGTTTAATAGACTATCAATAATATATATTTTTGATTTTTTATAAAAATTCAAAAAACTGTATACAATTTACTTTTCGGACCACTGTTTCTACTAAGAGAATAGTAAAATAAAATTAATACACACACAATTTGTCAATATTTTTCACAAGAGAATAAATTGTGTAAGTTTTTTTTTTGATGCGTTGTTTTTTTGTTGTGAAATACCAACAATGTTTTCTGTAGTTATTTGTTTTATTATTTTTTATTATAATTCAGGATACTGAGCAGGCATATGATTTATTGAAGCACGAGTATATTACGACAGTTGTACAAAATATTGGGTACGTCAGTTTACATTCTTCATGAATTTTGTATGTCAGGGCCGCGTGATCATTTTTCAATCAACATTTTTTTTACAACGCGCATAACCAATGGAGATTCCATTTTACTAGTAAGCAGTTGCGTAAGTATTGTATTAAATACACTATCATTTTATATTCTCGACACCTCAACGGTCATACATCATCACGAAATTTGTTTGAGTCCGAATTTTGTTAGGTAATATTCTGAAATTGGTAAAATTTAGATTTGCATAGATTGTAAATATCATTAATATTGTTGTTTCACTAACTTTATATGGTGTCTACGCCAGGCACTCATAGGGAAAGGGTACGTGCTCATGAGTATTAGGCGCTTAAGGGCTAGATCTCAAGCTTGTATCAAGCGTTCAAATCAAAATGCGCTAGGCCGCGCTCAGGGCTGTACGTGTGTTCACGCTCAGTTAAAAAAATATATGGAATATTTTTTGTTTTTTAGAATAGCATATTGTGTTATGTGACCCTTCCAGATAATACTTGATTATTATCATACTTCATGTGATAGGTATGTTTAAAAAAATACCTATTCTCGGATATAACGAGTAACGGTTATAACGAGCAAATTCTGTCGGTCCCTTCATCCTCGTTATAACCGAGTTCGACTGTATATGGAAAATATAAAAAAACATGATTTTTTATGATTTTTTAAACTCCTTTCCTTTCAATAACTCTTAAGAAAAACTTATTTTTTTAATGCAAAAACGGTGTTGAAAAAATAAGAAAAAAATAAATTACGTAAAATGGTATCTGGATTAAGAGAAAATTAAATTGTGACTTAGGAATACTTGGCCTAAATAATATTACCATTTTACTAATTCATTTTTTTTAATTGTTCGCTGTCTATGTAGTGCGTGAAATAATTATATCTCAGTGATACATTTAAGGTTATGACTGAAATGAATTTTTTATTTATTTAATTTTTTCATGAAGCTTAGCAGATATTATTTTAACGTTTTTTTAAAATCTTAGTCGTTATATTTAACTTTTATGACAAATGGTCAGGAGTAGAAGCGAGGTCGAACCGTTTCTTCGCGGAAGTTGATTCTGCCTTTGGAGAAAGCCTAGTCTTCGCATATTTTCATGTTAATTGATAATAAACACAACTAGTCAATTGTACATGTTCCGTTTTGATATATGTAATTATTGTGCGGCCATTCACTCACTCGTAAATAAAATCACTTTCGTTTTATAATTTTATTTTTCACAACAAATCATCGTGGAATATGAAATGTTATAATTAAAAGCTGGAGGCTGCGGACCATGCGGGTATTTAATAAAAAGAGAGCTTTTAATAGAAAATATGGCAATATAAAAAGGGGAGGTTATTAGTCAATTAATTAATCTATGAGATATGTAATTAATGTAGGCTTTATCGTCATTTACACGCCCAAAATAGGGTATTTTCACTGCGAGAGAGTATTCGTTTGCACATTGGCGGACTTGTTACTATAAAGCAATATTTTACAACCAACTAAGAAAGTTTAAAAGATGTACATTATACCGCTGTTTAAAACCAGTGGGCAGATAATGCTTATACATATAAGTTGAAACTAAGAAGAAAAAAACATTAATGATTAAAAATGATCACATAATTTTAATATTGTATGTTTCACATATGATGCTGTAAATTGATTAAAATATTGAAAGATAAAGTGCTGGATCGTGTAAGGAATTAAGGGGGAGAGGGACAGGATCCAAGGGAGGCATAATATGACGAACAATAAGGGTGCCAAGAATAGATAGTAACGCTTCAGACGTCTCTTGTAGATTATCAAAGATGAAGGAACCGATGAAGATTGAAGATATAGTTAGGTGGGGAAGGCAACGAAGAAGACAATGGTTTGCGCATGTGAGGAGAATGGAACCATCCAGACTCCCCCCACATTGCACTGCACGGACAATCCCAAGATAGAGCACCTTCCGGGCAGACCACCAAAGAGATGGATGTCAGCTGGAAATCGACACTGTAGGAGGCTCATCCCTCTTAAAAATAGGTCACAAGGCCTATACCAAGATGAAAAATAATAAGTAAAAGAAAACATCATTTTATTGTTTTGTTGATACAAATTATGAACATTTTTGACTTCGTCGCTGCCTCGCGACTTGCGAATGTTTCTACCCCGGGACCACTGCCTTCTGAATGTGCTCTAATTTTGTGTTGGTTTCTAGAATTCATAACATTCATGGGTGACGATATTTACAAGCGATATTTATGACATCGATCAGCTCTATCGATTTTTCTATACGAATTACACTTTCTAATGCAGTGCAAGTTTCAGGTAGTTCTTCGTAGAAATATACTTGGTGCTTTCCGCCTTTTTTCCCTTTTAAGTTCACGCACGCATGCGCGGATTAACAGGCATTAATCGTTAATTATTTTCCTTATATGAGCGTAATACAATAGAATCTCCTTAGCAATCATCATTGCCTGCGAAAAAAATTACGAATACTCACAATGGAATCAGTAAATCACAGACCAGTCAATTAATTAAATAGGGTTCGTGAACGAAATTCACTCAATATTGAAATCCGATCACTCTATCACTGCATCTGCACGGATCATTTTAAGATCTGGCCATTCCCGAACGTCCCTCGTTTAATTGTTATGCCTTCATCGCTTTATCCAGGGCTTTTTTTTTTAACAAAAAAGGTCCCGGAACTCACTTCATATTAAGCTTTTAACTAAAAAATATATAATCTAATATTATTGAAATATTTATCACAATACTATATTTTATCATTTTGACGAATTATATAGATAAACATTGTAATTACGTAAGCGCAAACATTGTTTCGGATACTTGATTTTGATTTTTTTAAATGTATCTGTGAAAAAAGGTAACGTTCTACCGCGTTACATGGAAAAAGAAGGCCTGGCTATATCTCCTAATTTGCTCATGATATTATGTTGAATTTTCACCCATGAAATTATGTTGAATTTGCACCTATTTGCCTATTCATCCAAACATATACAAACCTTGACCACTCATATTAGTTAACTTTTAGTTGGTTGGAAGATTTAGCTTTACAGAAATTAGTCCGCTAATGTACACATCCTATGTAAATGTACGTAAATAAAATATTTGAAATATTCAAATCGTCCGTTTAGCGTACAGTAAAATAGAAGTGAAAGTTGCAGAAACATATTTTCCTTAGACGGGGAAACCGATACAACAATACAAATATTGTTTCGATTTATTCAAATGATTTGAAATTACGTCTGACTCAACAAAGTGGCAGCGAGTGACTCAAGCAAAAAGCATTCGTCGGGGAACAAGCGCTGATTGTGATTTCCTAATCAGTTATTCAGCTCACCAAACAAATGTGTCCGAAGTTGAATAACAGCCACCAAGAATTTCATGTCAAAGACTGTCTAGTTTCATGGTATACGAGAGGCAGAATGCGCGATAAGCTAGCACGTTTATTAAATTTATACTAAAGAAGTGGCCGGGTTTCGTCGTTACCGACATCATCAGACTGGTGATAAAGTGGAAAAGACTGGAAATAAAGTGGAAAAGCTAAAAATATTGGTTTTAATCTAATAATATATTAAAATGCAATTCCATCACGAAGTGTCAGTGGATAGTATAAATCTATTAAAGAAGTGGATTTTGAAAACTTATGGTGCATATTGCATTTTTTTTTCCATTTTCTATTTATTAAAGCAGTACAAACAACAAAGTATTTTTACAATTTGACAATTCAACCTAGATGCAGAACAATATGAATGTCTGGGTATTTATAGGGCTAATGACTTGCCAGGTCCCTGTAAATACCCTGACTTCCATATTCTTCTTCATCTATGTAGAGATGTCAAAATGTATAAAAAAAAACCCCTAAGTGGAGAAACCCAGATTTGTGAACATGTATTTGAACACACTCTGAATGTTGTGAACAAAGTATTATCATTAATTGATTCGGCAGTCAAATTATGGCAAAATCTATCCATTATTGTTTTACTTCCTTTTATTCCGCATCATTTTCAACAATGCATCGAAACACGTGTCACAGTAGATTTTAAGAAATAGTGGTATTTACTAAGTAAAACATTCATTAAAAACAAAGAATTTGCCTACAAAATGTGTTAAGCCAACAATATAAGTACTTATATTATTCAGAATCGTTTTCAGTTGTGGCAAATAAAAGCCTAACAGCGGAAATTAAACTAATTGTCCGCAAAGGAGACCCGGTACCAACCCTAATGTTTGTACTTCCAAGCATGGAGTTGTCAAAAGAAGGATAAAAGTAGTCTAAATCCAGTCACTCGGAAGAATGTCCGGCAAAATTATGAATATTGAAAAGTTATTTTTTGACATGTGTGTGATTATAATCCAGGATTCGGACCTCACATACTAATATAAGAGTTTCTGCTTAATAAAAAGCTTCTTTACATCAAGTTCTAGTGATTCAAGAACAAGGTTTCTAAATTGGTTCATATATATAGAACTTATAGTTCATATATACCGAGAATTTGAGTAGTGTGGTTGTTAATAATGGGTAGAATTGGTGAATGTTACACGTGTGTAAAGTGATCACTTAAACCAGCCGATAACGGTCGTCAGCCCCGTAAATGCCCAGACTTCCATATTCTTCTTCATCTTTGATGAGATGTCAAAAAATAATATGAAAATAACTCCTGTAATTGGAGATAATCCAGATTTTGTGAACAAGTATTTGGACACACTTAAAATGTTGTAAATATTGAAAAGGTTTTTTAGCGTAAAAAAAACTCTAAAATTCTCAATATGTCTGGATTTTTGTTCTGGGGCAGCCGACTATCGTCGCTTTGCACGAATTAGTCATTATTAAAAATATTTTCCATTAATTACAACCTCGCTACGCAACGCATTGGCAAATTGTAACGGTTCCGAAGTCGGTATGTTTTTTGTTGGTTTTTTTATTATTATTATTTATTCGTCGGACATTTTTATATCAGAATTATTTTTTGTCGTTGTTTGTGATAAAAAGTGAATAAGTATTTTTATTGCTAATGGTGTCACTGGGGAAATCTTAAATCATCGTGATCTTGAGTCATTGTTAGAAAATTGAGTATCAAATTCATTCGTTCTGATCGTCGAAGATATTTATATATATATATATATATATATATATATATATATATATATATATATATATATATATATATATATATATATATATATATATATATATATATATATATATATATATATATATATATATATATATATATATATATATATACATATATATATACATATATATATATATATATATATATATATATATATATATATATATATATATATATATATATATATATATATATATATATATATATATATATATATATATATATATATATATATATATATATATATATATATATATATATATATATATATATATATATATATATATATATATATATATATATATATTTATTTCAAATCCTCATTCGTATTAACTCGGTATTAACTTGATCGTGTATACTTATATGTATCCTATTATTTCTTATTAAATATGTTTTTTATAATATTCATTAGTTGTTTCCGTTGCCTAAGCATACCTATAAAGTATAAATATTTGCGAAATGAAATCCTTAAATTACTAACTATTCTTATTAAATCAAAATCTTTTGCTAATATATCAAAATACACTGTATTCAGTTCACATATGCTTTATGCAATTTTTTATAAAATTGACATATAAATAACAATGATTTTCTGATAGGGAATGGGTAAGCCATCAACTTAATTATGACATCGAATTTTGAGTTTCCATGTAACAAATTCATTATTTTTAATAAGTTTTTTTCCACGATTAGAACTAATTACGTTGTTAATTAGTTTGTCTGCCTATCACAAATATAAAGCGCTGTTTTATGATAAACGATAAATTAACATAATACTATCCGTAGATAGTAAAATAATATCCATATATACGTGCATAATAACAAATAAAAGTATTGTAATTTCTTTTTAAACCTGGCTATTTTAGTTTTTATGTCAAGAAACCGTTAATCGAACATTAAAAACACAATGAAATATGATAATATTATGCAAATATATTAAAATAAACAAAATTATAGAGAGGAGAAGAATTTTTATTTATGTCCATGTGACAATTTTGGAATGTGAGCCGCCAAAATTCAAGATTTGATTGTAAAGTATGTATTTCAAATAACACTCTCCTTATCATTCATCGCTCACTTTGCGTAATGCCACTTTTATATAAAAGTAAACGATGAATGATAAGGAGAGTGTTACCATATATAAAGTTATCAATTATACAAAATATGTATTTTACAAATAATTTTTGTATTGTCAGCAAAATATGTGTTGACACATGAATGGGTATTTTCTATAAAACAACGTTGACCATTCATCTTTTATCATGGTACCCTGGACGTTGGCGATCACTATACGAAGGCAATCCTGTCTTGCGCTATATGGAACAGTTAATGGACACTGCCAGTCCAGCTGCGCAAATGTCAAAGCCAGGACAATTTGCTTTTCGACAATGCCACGTCTTCCTTCTATTTTGCCTACGTAAATCAGCTGAAGTACTTGCCACTTGTCACCTCGTAGCGCATGACCAGGATATGTCATCCGAAGGCGTTTTACTGTTATCTGTGATTCTCTCCTTGACCCAGACCTATGGAGAACTGCTTCAAGCCGATATTGTATGGAAATATTATGGGTAATATTTTGATAGTATATAATACAATAAAATAACCATATTATGTGGCATTTAACCGATGGAATTTTTCATGGCAAAGTTTGCACAATCGCCATGTCAATAGATTCTTCCTTTTCCAGAAAATAAATATAAGTATACGACCTACATGCCCCATTAACTATTGTTGTCTCCCGTAAATTATTACTGCACATGTTAAAAATATTACTTAAGTACCTAAAATTGAATAGCTATATAAGGACCGTCAGTCCATTTCATCTTCACATTCGTTTGAAAATGCCATATCTAGGCGAAACAATTGTCACAATATTAAATTTTATGTGTTTTTTAACAATAAAATACAACTTTGTAAACTCCAAAAAAAACTGTGTTTGATATAACAATTAATACAAAAATTCTAAGTTTAAGATTCAGATTGTCATTGCAGAAGAGTTGCCTCATTTTATTGAAGGCTCTTAGAGGTATTTCAACTCGCCATGTTCCCTAGATTCTCTACTATTAAAAATACCCTCAAATGCTCACCATTTTAAGTGTTTTATTCAAGCAATTTATAGACGTCTACACTTACTTTAGTATTATATACCATAAAATACTTAATAATATGCGTCTAGTTTGAAATATGGTACAATTCGCATGACGTAATCGTATTTCTGATTCCGGTAAATAATTAAAGCAACAATAATTTTCAATTCCCATCACGCGATACTTATTTCTTACTTCATATAACTACCAATTAATGGTACGATCTTCAATGTGAAACTCATTAGGCCTACTAAATTATGCCGCATTTCAAAACGTTTACTAGACTTTTATCTTGTGCTTTAAAACTATTGTGATAATTTTGCGGGGAATTATTAAAAAAATATATAGGTAAAACTGCGTGGATCAAAGTCCATCATCAGTCCATTTTAAATAACATAATTTGCCACGCATTTCCAGAAGTCAGTTTAACTAACAAGGAGAAATAGAAATGCGTTGTGTGAAAAAATATTCGAAAGAGCTCGAAACGTTTTTACTGCTATTACCGGTTGCAATTTTATGATTACTCACTGTGGTTTGTATTTATTCGTTTTATTTGTCTTTTATTATTGTTTTGACATTTCACGATACTGCAATCGCACCTACTTTAAACTTAATGATGCGAACATCGGTTTCCTAAAAAAAATACGAATAAAAATAAAAAGTGAATTTTTTAAATATTTGTTTTATTTTATTTCGAAGATTCGCAAGTCGCCTTGTTCTCTGGATGGTATAACTCAATAATCTACATTAATGCGTTCACTTTACATATTTTATTATGTTGAATACGCGCAGTTTTCCGTAAAGAAGTATAACTCTTGCGTGTAGTACACACTGTCCACGGTCTACGTAGCATGGTCTGCTGACTATAGACGTCACGGATCAGTGGTACTGCACGCCTACAAAGTCATTCACTTGCTAATCACATTAGTATGTACATGCGGCTTCTAGCTGTCCGTCTGCGTGTATGTATGTATGTTCTTGGATTCTTATGGTCTACTTTGATTCTGCCTATTATGTACGGTACACAGCGTACCTTGTTCGAAGGTCAATATTTCTTCCAAACAAAACCATCATTTTAAACATTATATATTTCTCGGATTCTTCTATTAATATACAACGTTTACACTATATATTATACAACATTTTTTTTGTTATTTCCTTCTATTCGAGTGATGATAATTATATTCTTTAAATCGTGGGCTTTTAAAGTGTTGACTCAAAAACTCACATCTTTGTAACATAATTTTCTAGTTTTCCGAGGCAGTTTCCGTGCAGAATTCGGAACAAAGGTCACCATTATGAGTGTCCATTAAATGTTTGTTTACTGCCAGCAATTGCACCTATCTGAACCCATAAGTACATTCTTAAATCTGTTAGTACATCCTCAAAGTTGATTCATTGGCTTCTAAACATTCCAGTCTCTCCCTAGTTCTGGTTGTATATTTTCTAAGGACTTCAACAAACTTTTGATATTTTCTTAATTAATATAATAGTTTTCTTCGGTGTTGTTAGTAGGTACAATACATCTATTGTGGTATTTGTACCGTATTCTATGTAAGGGTTCTAATGTTGTAAGGAGTAGGGACTATTTCACTGGTAAATCATAACTCGGCTGTAACGCTTTTACTTACGAACTGATAATACTGGTGCTTCCTAACAAGTCGCAGAATGCATCCCACCTCCCGCAGTCTTACGCCTTCGGGGTTACATACCATCTTTCTATCACTCTCTTCCAGAATTCTCCCTCTTACTCCTATACTTTTTATCTTCATTATCATTTTTCATTATTTCTTATATTATATTATAAGCTATATAAAAATGTTGTATCGAAATAAATAAGAATTGTGCAGGCATAAAACATTGTTTTCCAGTTTTGAAATGTTAAATACGGATGCACAATCACTTTACGTTTGATTTCAGTAATCTAATCGTATTCCTCATTTAAAAAATAATCGCTGTGTTAACGCCTTGTAGGAAGACTTCGCGAACAACAGTAAATTTGGTGTTCAAGTTATATAAATAAATTCCCCGCATAATATTACATGATTTTAATCGTCCGACGATTCATTGAAAAAGCAAAAGGAAGAGGCAGTCGAAGAAAAGTATCGCTTTATTTAAGTGTAGCTGATGCAACAATTGGTTGAATGAACAATAACAATTAAAATGTACAAAAAATCGGAATATGGAAATGGATATTATAACTGGAATTAATCGACCATTGCACCATTTCTCGCAGGGGCGGTTAGAGGATACAACGCTAAACCACTATCTTTACAATCATACTATGTTTTTTTTTTTTTAATACACGCGTCTTTATATGTGCATTAAGTTTTTTGTTGTTTTTCTCATGTCCGCAAATTCATCCATCTATCTTATACTTTCATCGTCTACTTCAAATACTATTTTTAATTTTATTTTTTGTCTTTACCTAAAAGTCTATCTATAGACTACAACATTAGATAGAGGTACAGCCCTTGCCTTCTATTTTTATGTATACTGGAATAAAATGAAGATAGTGGAAAAATGTCGCTAGTAATTATAATGCTCAAATTCTTCGAAGGCTGATTCCAGTAGAGAATCACTGATCACTGTTAAATGCCGACTTTTGGTCACGTTCGATGAGACGACAAGTACGAACCACTTTACTGATTCTTCGAGGACTAAAATAGAAGGAATATGTGGCACTACCCGAAGCCAATTGTCCTGGATTTGAAATATATGGGATAGGTCAGGGATTGGTCAAAATCCGGAAAAATAAATTCAGTTGTAAAATTTACATTAAAAAAAAACATTGCAACACTTACGTATGTTTATGTAACGGAAGCATATCGAAATACCATACTTATGCAAATTCTTGAAATGCAATCAATTTTATGTTTCTTTTCCACTTATGATATACATACCAGTCATAAATGCATAAGGAAGCTATATTTACTAATATAGGTAACTACCGCGCGATAAAAAAAGACTTACTTCCTAAGAAAGTGTCGGTAAATAGGAAGTCGCTTCCGTTTCTGTAGTCACATTCCTAATGGTGACCATGTATGGTTGAGGTCGATGACTGCCCAGCGGACAGTAGGTAGTTATTGACATGTTGATAACCGGATGATATCTTATGTCCCATGACCCTAAAAATATGCAAATTTGAACCGAATACAGTTATCTTTATTCATAAAACTTTTGCGTATATGTTTTGAGTTTAAATCCGTAGTTTTGCATAGATTATAAAGGCGATCATAAATTTCTGACTCACAGTAACCTCATCTCAATGCGATCATCATACATGTGATAATTTGACATTTTTTCTTGCCTCATATGCGATCAGTATTTCTGGATTGCTGGTAATTAATACTTGTAATCATTATTATCGGTTTTTATTATTTATTTGAACCCTATTATTTAGACATATATGTATGTTAATTCGGAGAACGAAAGTTACCGATGTAGAAAAGGGTTAATATATGCAGACGGTTAACATACGGATCATATATGCAGACCAGAGGATGACAGATTGGGAAAAAGAGTTCTGGAGAGGAAGCCGATAGGCAAATGATATGAAAAGAGTGGTTGGGAAAGGCGCAGAACCTCGTAGATTTTATTCAAGTGATTATAGATATCTCATAGAGATGGAGGGGTTTAAAAATTGATTATGAAAATCTGGGCATCTACAGGGCTCACGATTTTATCTTTAAAAAAAATAAAAAGATGGTTGTAGGAACTCGCATATGTTTTGTTACCTAAGATATACAGGAAATTCAAAATGGAAGTGAAAAATGGATGTTCAATCTTGAGCAGAATAGTAAACAGAGTAAGTGAATACTTAAATTAGCTAATGACAGGTCTCTACCCAGATTTCCAAGTTGCTTTTTTTTAGATATGTATAAGAGATACACCATTTATGCTTAAATATTTAAAAATATTATTAATTTCATGCACAACCAAAGTGACAGCGAAGACGTTATTAAAATTTTGCATGAATCAAAATTTAATTAATTTTACATAAATCAATGTTATTCATACTTAAAACATAAATACACTTAGCGATTCGAATCGGCAATCGAATCGAATATACTATTAAAATTAAAACATTTCTAGCCACTAGTGCAAATACAAAGTATTTCTGCTGACGTTTTATAATAATATTTATTTTACCAATTAAATTTCTTAATTTTACCAGTACTATGAGTTCGACTATCTCATCGTTCACGAATGTGGGTGCGTCAGTGTTTATTGTGAAATGAATTTATTTCGTGGGTGTCTTTTACAATGTACACATTTCTTTAACGATGTGGTAATGGATTTACGGCAATTCAAATATAATAAAAACCATGTATTGTTCTTCTACTGTAAAGTAAGTGTACCTTTACACAAAAATAAATTAGGTAAAACTGGTATTAGTCTATTTTTTAAATGACATAATTTGCCACGAATTTCCAGAAGTCAGTTTCACTAATAAGGAGCAATAGAAATGTTTTGTGCGAAAAAATTGTCGAAAGAATTCAAAACGTTTTTACTGCTATTACTGTTTGCAATTTTATGATTATCCAGTGTGGTTTTTATTCGTTTAATTGTCTTTTATTATTGTTTTGACATAAATATTGTATAAAAACCTAGTATTGTAACGTAAGTGTACCTTTACGACACATGCAAATAAATTGATGATCCGGACCGTAAACCTCTATAGAGGTGCCTTGCTAGGACCATGGTATTCTCAAGCTCACGTCGGAGGGAGGGCGATGTCTCAAACAGCAAATATTTCTCGACATGTCTCAACGGTATTGGAAACATGTTGCTAAACAGGGTTTAAAAGCTAACGTTTTGTATTCTCACATTCCTTTCCAAATGGGGTATTTACTATCGCTTACGAGAAATATCGGATTAAACGTGGTCTGCGTATAAAGGGATTTTTGGATGATTTTTGTATTTGCGAAAAAACTCGAAAAAATCAATCAATTCAAGCGTTCATTTGAAATTTTGAGAACAAAAACTCTTATTTAAATAAAAACAGCATTTTTGTAAGTTTGCGATACACTGCGTCAACTTTTTGGAGCGTTGTTTGATGCTGGCAAGAAAATTTATTCCCGTTAGTTCCCGCCCTGAGACTGCATTTGCATTGCAACGCGGGTTGTAAGCTTCTAAGTAGAAGTACTCCTGTCTAACCTGTATGTATTGCAAGCTACACCTACAAAATTATTATTTTCTTAAATTATTATGATATTTTTGACTTAATCGCGATTTAACTTTCTAGGAAATATTTCAAACATGGACAGTTTACTTTTTTTATGTCCCTCTCGTTTATTTAGAGATTTCAATAACAAATTTTTAGAATTTTTGTTGTTGTTTCTAGTAACCAGTGATACGATCGCGTTTTGTATATCAAGTAGTTACAGTGTCGGATCTAACGGGATCTAGTGTGCCGTAACTTACTAAAAATTGAGAATATACACATTTGTAAATAATTATTAATACGAACACATCAATCTCCCCTTTCATGTAAGCAAGTGCCTGGGCCCATGAGTCAAGTGAACCTAAGTCCAACACTGGTAGTAATGCTTAAATCATGACTTTATTTTGAATGTTATATGAAAAAATCCGGCGAGTGGTCTTACTAGACTAGTCAAGGACACTGCCAATCACTAATCACTCATCCATTCATCTATCTCGATATGCCAAATACCAGATACACGGCGAGCAAAAATACTCAGCCTACTGCGGATGCATGGTCTATCAAACGCTTCACTAACGATACAGTTTCATTAAGAACTTAAATTACGTTCTTTTGTTTTAGATCAAACGAAACAATGTAACAAATAATAGTTGATCTACTTTTAATTGGGTATCAGACATGTTTTGCGAAATTGGAATACAGAAGTCTTCTGCATGCGATCTTCCGAAGATTACAAACAGCCGGAATACCAGAATATTAATTTGGCAGTGGTTTAAGATTAGTTCGTGTCTCTCTCGCTTGGAAAGATGGAGAGCTCGTGTTTTCTTCCAACAGTTCTATGCAGTCTCTTCGATAAGTGTGTATGTCTTTGCTCTTCATAGCTACATTGTGTTTAATTACAAATGCGATTCATTTGTATCTCATATCTCAAGATTTTTGGATTTTAAGTGCAAGACTATGGTGATGCAGATATTTGTTTTGGTAGTCCAGGCTGACCTTTTGGACTTAGGAATCAATTGATCTAGAATTGGTCTTCAACGGGTTTTTAAGTAATAAAGAGGCTTTGAAGAAGATTTATATCTGGTAATGAATTACTACTAGCTAAAGTGATAAAGATGAAGAATTTTGTTCACTCAAATTGTTCAACTATTTCAAATTAGGTTTCTAAACTGATCTCCTACAATTTTAATTGATAGGTAGTGATGATCAATTCTTTTTTTTGGCCCTATGATGACCTAATTTGTATTCGAAACGAATGCGACTTTCGTAAATTACGGCCGAATGAATCAAGTACTCGTAAGTATGAACTGCATTCTTTAATGTCGCATTCCTATCATTCTGATCGAAAGATAACCGAGTTCGTCACGAGTTGCTCGAACTGTCGAAACTCGAATCGCAATACCATATTTTTCATAGGTTGCATTCAAAGCCTTAAACATTTTCTGGTTATTTAAACTATTTGAGAATTGCTTTAAGAATATTTTTTATTATTTTCACTGATTTGGAGGTGCTGAATACGAAAATAACAAAAAATGAGTTCTCTCTTACTAGGAGTTTAGGAGTGGAAATAACAGGGATGTAACATATTCTTACAAAAATAAGACATCGATGTTTCAATTACAATATTTAACTGCGACTTTAAATAGTAATATCGATGTTTGGGCAATATTTCAATTTCAACATTTTTATCTGATATTTTCATTGGTTGCAATAGGCATTGCACTGTCATGTCGGATTTTTAATAAAATGCATAACTGATTTCCAATTTTTAATATCGGATTAATATTCAGCATCTACAAATATTTAAGAAACAACTATATCAATCGCAGAGGCATGCTTTTCATTAAAATTAATTGTCCGATGTTATATATAAAGCCATAAAATTGATTGACTGCCAATGACCAAAAGATGTTCGTAAATTTGACCATAGTACAATACATACATGTATGGCATCGATTTGTGTTAGAAAGTGATCATTACAATACTAATACGCCAAAGGGCTCTTGTTTTCATTCAGTAGAGGCGTTCTTGTTCACCATTGACGATGAAATGAGCAAATGGTGAAAATATGTCACTCGAAATGGTATTAAAAATACCTGTTTAGAAACTATGTACCACCAAGAGAAAAATAGGATTAATTGATTTTAATGTTCCGAAAATATCGGCGAGAAAGTGATGTTCGAATAAGACCGTTCAATTTTCATTACGGGTAATTTGTTCCGGCTAATGTGACGGCCTACTGTGAAATCAGATTTAGCAAATTGATTATTCACCTACACATCAGTTTTAAATAGGTCTATCGTGGTAAAATGGCATTTTGGTCAGTAAACCCAATTAGCCTTACGTTCCCAGTACTCTTTTCCGGCCAGACGAGAGAAAGTGGCGATGCTGAAAATATAATTCATGATAATATTATGTAGATGTGCGCATAAAAGAGTTTGAAGTGAGGTGAGTGATGGTGATTGGCTTCCGAAGCGGAAATTTGTTAATACACATTAACAAGGAGGTAAGACATATCAGCTTAGGTGATTTGTCAAAGCCGGGGGTCTTTTATGAATATATTCATTTCTCGATAACTCTAACTGGAAGCCATTTGCTTAACTAAATCAAGTTCAACTCTTCTTTCGGTGTATAATTATTGATTAATAACTTTTTTTAGTTTTAAAGGGTTGTATGAAATATTTTAAATAACACTTTGATTTCTTCTTCTTCTTCTTCTTCCTCATCTTGTTGTAGGCCTTGTGGCCTGTTTTTAAGAGGGATTAGCCTCCTGCGATGTCGATTCCCAGCTATCGACCCATCTCTTTGGTGGTCTGCCCGGGAGTCGTCTACCATGGGGTTGGCAGTACAGTGCGATGTGGGGGAGTCTGGATGGTTCCATTCTCCTCACATGCGCATACGATTGTCTCCTTCGTTGCCTTCCCCACCTAACGACATCTTCAATCTCGCATATTTCTCTATATATTTTGATTTCATTATATAAAAATATCTCTCTGTACTAATACCATTTTTATCTCATAATTCATATGTTTTACTTGTAATGTAATTCGTTTGTTCTTTGTTAAGTCTCTTAAAGTGGAATCTACATTTTTAATATCTCATTTATTGTTCTAGTTTGTCTTCGTCTTGTTCTTATTCTTGTCTCATGTTTACGTCCAGTGTCACCTTATTTAAGCTCTAAATGTTTGTCGGTGATTTCATAAATAACTCGGGTGTATTTCAATTTCTAATATTACTACGGTCTTCGATTTGGCACAGGTAACATTAGACTTATTTCTGTAACATATAAAAAAAATTATAAACGCTTCGCCCATCATTACTTATCTGTTTTTTCAAAGGTCGTTTTTAATTTGAAGGAATAAGCTACACTTTAAGCCATTTTTTCAGTTGGTTCATTTATATTCATTTTCCTTCGCCACCCGAAAAGTTCAATAACTGGATCAAAAATTCAAACGTCTGTTATAGTCCAAAAATGGTCATGCCGATTTGAAATCTGACTGCGACAGATTCATCTTCATTATCTCTATCAATGATCCGACGTGATCTTCGTTTTTTTATATCAGTCACTAGAAAGTACAAAAAGACCTGATCACGAAAGAGCCGATGCCCTGGGCAACGCAGGTGGTTTCGATAAAATTATAACAACTTTTTATAGCAAAGTAATTAACCCTATTCAAGGAGAATTATTTCTATTTCCTGCTGAACTTATGTTGTTCGTACTCGCACTAAATAGGATAAACAGGCATATTATTGACACTTTAGTATATTGTTCAAATAAATATTCGTGAATTGAAAATTATTGTAAAAGTTCTTTGAGATGAAAAATATATTTTACTAGTGGTCAAAAGAAAGAATCTTCGAAAAGAAAAACTCTTTCTTTTCTAAAAGATCTTCGATCTTCGAAAGAATCTTCGAAAAGAAAAACTCTTTCTTTTCGAAGAGATCTTCGATCTTCGAAAGAATCTTCGAAAAGAAAAACTCTTTCTTTTCTAAGAGATCTTCGATCTTCGAAAGAATCTTCGAAAAGAAAAACTCTTTCTTTTCGAAGAGATCTTCGATCTTCGAAAGAATCTTCGAAAAGAAAAACTCTTTCTTTTCGAAGAGATCTTCGATCTTCGAAAGAATCTTCGAAAAGAAAAACTCTTTCCTTTCTAAGAGATCTTCGATCTTCGAAAGAATCTTCGAAAAGAAAAACTCTTTCTTTTCTAAAAGATCTTCGATCTTCGAAAGAATCTTCGAAAAGAAAAACTCTTTCTTTTCTAAGAGATCTTCGATCTTCGAAAAGAAAAACTCTTTCTTTTCTAAGAAATCTTCGATCTTCGAAAGAATCTTCGAATAAAAACTCTTTCTTTTCGAAGAGATCTTCGATCTTCGAAAGAATCTTCGAAAAGAAAAACTCTTTCGCGCCGGGTAAATTTTAAAAGAGTCGAAGGAAGCAAAATCTGTCCAAAGTCTTTGACCCATCATTGTGGTAGTGGCCATAAAAAGTTATTGTAGTTAGCCTAAAAAAACACTTTTCTTGAATGTTTTCCGCAGATACTTTGAGGCACATTTTATAAACTTTATAAAACTAAACAACATTGTTTTAACCACTTTTTTATTAATACAATTTAACCTACCGGTTTCGACAAGAACCTTGTTTATTGTTTATTTTTTAGGATTTTTTACGGAGTATGTGGAAGTTTTTGTTGAGAGTATTTTAATGTTTTAGAATTTAATAAACCCTGATGATGACAAGGTTCTTGTCGAAACTGGTAGGTTAAATTGTATTAATAAAAGATTGATTAAAACAAAGCTGTTTAATTTTTTAAAGTTTAAAAAAAAACACTAGTTTTGTTAAAGGTTTGTCCGGTCCTTTTATAGATTTAAATGGAATATAACCAACATAGTCGTGATATGTTTCAGGAAAAAATCGTTTTATTATTTTCATTGACTTTTAAATAACGGTAAGCGATCTGCCTAAAACGACCATTGATTTACAAAAAAAATTGAGCTTCATTAGTTTTTTCTTCCGCATGTCGTAATTCTTTGTAACGTTTGTTGTACTTTATAAAAAGTGAATCAGTAGGAATTGTTCATTGCAAGTGAAGATTTCCACACATTTCGTCTTAATTCAATATTATGTACGCAAACTGTGAAATTTTATGCAGCAGTGTGAAAGGTGAATGAGTTTTGCTCTGCGATGGGAACCAAAAAGAAAAACTACACGTCCCGTTTGCATCATTGATGTGGTCATTATTAAGCTAAAATATCATTTATAATATTGTGGTCATGCCCAAATCGTTGCTGAATAGTACTAGATTTAACCTCCCGAAAAATTGTTTTCAATGTACATTATAGATGACTTAACAATGACAATTATTTCTAGTATTTAAGAGTTCTTTCGTCGTTGTTGAATTATTTTTTTTTGTTAATTAATGCAAACAAATATGATAAATTATTCAAGAATTTTAGATACATACAATGATTTTTACTTTTCTACCCTGTTTTGTGGCAATGCTTCAAATCATTCTTATGGTAAAAAAAATCAAATTTGTATGATTGTTTATCATGTGACGAATTATATTATCTTTTAAAATTGCAATTAACTCATTTTCTTTTTATTTAAAATGAAAGCTTTTTTAACGAAACATATTTTTAATGAGAACTCCACAGTATTTTTCTTAGTTTCCGTATCTAAATATGTATATATAATCTTGCGAAAGATTTTGTAGGGCTTGAATGCCTGAGTTAGGAAGATCCACTCTTTAGTTTCCAGCACAGGGCAACATATCTAAGTAAAAACGTGATATAGTATCAAAATTAGTATGTATTGCATGTCAATACAACATGCTATTTAATATGTCACAGAGATCAACACAAAAGTCAATTAAACCTTCCTGAAAATATCACAGACAAACATTGCTAAAACAAACTAACTAACCATCACGCCCCTTCACCGCAGGGGTAGGCAGAGAGAATAGAGCGCCACACCACTCTGTCCTTGCAAATATTCTTCGCCTCTTCCACGTTCATGCATCTCCTCATACATACCCACCGATTGTTACGACTCTTAACCTGACCACTTTCAAGTATTTGGCATACCTGATCGTGCCACGTTTTTCTCGGTCTTCCTCTGCTTTTTTTCCCACTAACGTTCGCCTCATAAATTTGTTTTACCGTTCTTTCCTCACTCATTCGTTCTACATGTCCAAACCATCTCAACACACCTTTCTTAATTTTATCGATAATGCTTATCTCAGCTTTGCATTCCTTCCTTATTTCACTATTCGCACATCTATCATACATCGTTTTGTCGCACATTCTTCTGAGAGATCGCATTTCGACTGCATTCAGTCTACTTTCATCCTTCTTGCTACTAAAAACTAAATCCAGTTTTTCCCTTACGTCTTGAGGATGGCCTCTCATTTGCGATTTGTTACATAAGATGGACCGGCTTGTATATGGCAAATATGTTTACAACTTTTTTTGTTGATATTTGTATTTCTTCTACCGCCTCGATGCCGCTTGAGTAAAATTAATTTAAATTCATTATTCGTAATCATTGGATGACTTTGCATATTTTCAATGTGGATGCCTGTATTACAAAAATGTTAGGTTCAGGATGCTTTCTTTTCTGCCGCTTGCGTTTATCCAAGTTCAAGGCCTGCGTATTCTGCCCACACAACTAACTGCTTACTACATACTTTAAAAGTCGTAAAATCTACTCGTTTTGTCATTCTTTGCATTTTGTGACTAATTTGTGATATTGCTTTGGCCTGAAAAGTAGCAATACGGGTGAGGTTTTATTTGAAAATTAGATTTGACGTAAAAAACATAAAGATTTTATCTAAAATAAGCAGTAACTGTCTTCAAAATAACATATTTTTGTACAACCTCTTTCAACGCTAGAGAACGTTTGATGACCGTACAGAGGTACGGTCATCAAATGTTTTAACTTCCACGCTAAGGATGCGGACAAAATAATTATTGATGAAATATGATTCATACAGATATTTATCCTTTTCACATTCACTAACCTTTTTATGTAATAAATATTAAAATCAAATACCGATTTTTAGTCCTCCAAATTATATTTTATTATTAAAAAACACGTTAACAATTCTGATAATTGTTTCGCCTTAATATGGCATTTTCAACGTACTGTACAGTAGTTCTACAAATGAAAGCCAAATCTATTAATATGTGCCTTAATTCTGGTTAGTGTAGACTTCTAAATGAATTTTTGAGCAGTAGAATTACTTCTAAATGAAGGAAATATATGTAGGTTCATGATTCCTCTTCATGTTTTCTCCATCGTCTTCCCTCAAGTTATCTATTTGATATCATTTTGTTTAGAAATTCATTATATCATTCATTAATTTCTTACATTATCAACTGTCTGATGATTTATCCAGTATCTATGTACTTTTATATTTCCTAAACTTGTTAAGAAATACTTGTAAGAAAAGGTCCAATCAAAAGAAGAAATTATCACCTTGTCACCTCCTATATGCTACCCTCATCTGCACACAATCATGATCATCTGTACATAGTTAATTACAGCACATCACCCACGCACTAAAATGATCTGTAATGCTGTCTACTATGGTACTGTGGAGCTGTCAAAAATGTTGGTGAGATGGACACATTATTAAAAATAAAACAAAAATTAGTGGTCCAAACCACTTATTGAGTTTAAGTTTCGAAAGCTACAGATGTTTTCACCAACAAGTAGTCACAAAAACTAACGAGCAAAAATATGTAAAAATTTAAATACGGATAAAACATTTTTTAATCATATGCTTTTCCAAAATTCCTCACCATTTTGTCTATGTTCCCACTAAACCAAGTCTCACCTCTTAACCCCCTTCTAGTTATTACCCAACCCACCTCTACCAATACCGGAATGATTTTTTGAATACCAACTTAATGAATAATATAGATGGACACATCGTATATTAACAGTTTTTATGCTAATTATTGTTTGAATAATAGTGTGATTGTCCATTTATTATTATTTTTATACCTTTTTTAGAGTCCTTATCAATATTTCATGAAATAAATTATAAGAGACGAAATGTGACAGCTGACATCCGACGCGAATATTTCGCTACGTTAAAAATTTAACGCTATATTCAGATAATCGATCCAATAGCCTTTTCGTATGCACATAACTTGTTTATATTTCTTTTTAATTTGGTATCTACCTTGTAAGGGGCCACTACAATAATTTATCTCATAGTAAGAGCGATCCAATCTACCTCCGTACTTAAAAGGCGTGGTCCAGTTTTCACTTGTCGGATAGCCAAGTCTGCCTATCTATTATTATTATTATTTTTATATCGGCGGTTTTATCTTGTATTAGTGGCTATAACAAGCCAAGTTTGGATCTAATGTCGGTTTGCGGTGACTGGCGACCCCTTTCTTCTCAGTTCATTAACTTGCCAAGAGTACAAAACTGGTTTTCGGAATGGCCTTTTTCCGAACAATTTTAATAAGGATTTCATCATCTGGGGTATTCGATGCGACTTCCTGAGATTATCTCGGTCATCTGGAATATATACATGTACATATAAATACAGTGATACTTTGTGGCACATTTTATAAACTTTATCAAATTTAACAACTTTTTTTAACCAAAGTTGTTTATTTTATAAAGTTAATACAGTGTTTTCCCGCTATTCGTTTCAGAGGACCTCTGAGTTGCAATTTTAATACGAATTTCATCGTTTGGCGTATTCGATGCTACTTCCTGAGATTATTTCGGTCGTCCGGAATATGTACAATATAAATACATATAGTGAATTCCCGCTTTTCTTCTGGAGACCTCTGAATTGCAAATCATGCAAATTCATCTGGTACAATTCTATTGTTATTTCAGACCTCCAGATGATTGATTTTTATTGTATAAAATCATATTTCATTGTTTGATGCAGTTTGTATCACCGGGGGTTTATAAGTGACAAGGGAGAGAACTTTTCTTCTATCCAGCGAGTGTTATTGCCTAGAATTTTCACTCATGAATTACATGAAATTATAGTAACTGTAAACATAAAGAGTAAATCCACTCACGAGTAGGCATAGGCTATAAAACTTAAAAAGTTAAAGCCTGAGAAGGGTCATGATAAGCGGTGTTGCATAAGCCGTAGCTAGATTTCAGAGTCACTTTGACGTTAGGCATTTTAAAAAAATCTTCTATTTTTCTACAAAAAATCATTGAGAAACTGAATAAACTTTGGTTGCATTCAGTTTTTCAAATTTTAAAAGAGAAATAATGGAAATATAAGGTAAATCGTATTTCCATTTTTATAGTTTTCCAAATTTCTTCTTCTTTTAATTCTTACCCGCACCCAATGGTGCAAAGAGCACTGTATCATATAAACTCAGTGTTATCTTGACCGTTAACCGTACCAGTCCAGGGTAATATTGAATAAATATTAGAGTGAAAAATCACTTATATTTATTTGACCCCCCTGAGAATCAAACCCGGGACGGTAGCCGAGCTTGCTGACCATTCCACTACGGAGGCGAATTAGGCTTTTAAAAATTTACCTATTAAATATTATATTATAGATCAATATATTATTGTACGTTGTGTATATCGTCTCAGTAATATTATGATTAACTTCGAATAGATTCCGAACCTCTTGGAAGGTTATTTTCAATACAATGGATGGTTAGTACTGTCATGTGACGTTTTCTAACCATCAGTCGTCACAATTTCCTCTTTGCAATTTGACTCGCTTCTCGACATCACGACTTTCATACAAAGTACACCCTTGATCTTTTCGTAACGACAATCGGCCTCTGTTGAATCGCGCATTGTTAAATAGGTATTCGTTCAATTTCACCGTCAGATTATTTCATTCCCTTTCTCAAGCTTTTTATGCAGCTTCGAGATTAAACTGATCTGTAACAAACTGCATGATAATTTGTATCGTAGTAAACTTTTAACCGAGGAATATGCAGTGTTAGCCAAAAAGTTTAATCATCGAAACACGTTTTAATTCCCTTTCGACAAATGTGCATCTGGATGGGTCTGGATAGTGATTTTACTTTAAACGAAATATATTGCAACATTTTGAGTGTGTCCAAATACTTGTTCACAAAATCTGGATTTCTCATGTGTTCTCATGGGATTTCTTATGTGCAATTCTGGCGTTTCTCATGTGTGTGATTATAATCCATGATTCGGAACTCACATACTTATAAAAGAGTTTCTGCTCAATAAAAAGCTTCTTTTCAACTCACCAATAGATGTCTCAGTGAAGTTCTAGTGATTCAAGAACAATGTTTCAAAATTGGTTCATATATTTAGAACTTCCAAGAATTTGAGTAGTGTGGTTGTCAATAATGGGTAGAATTAGTGAATGTTACACGTGTTTAAAAGGAGCACTTAAACCAGCCCATGACGGTCGTCAGCCCTGTAAATGCCCAGACTTCCATATTCTTCTTTATCTTTGATAAGATTTTTAAAAAAATAAAACGAAATATATTGAATCGTGGGGATTAAAGTAATTGTTAAAACATTAAACGTTTACTTTTAACCACTTTAATTCAGAAATCAAATCAACAATATCATGAAACAAATATTATGAATCGCAGAATAAATACCACTAAGATAACATGTAAGTAGGTACCTATATATTTTCTGGAAAAGGCAGTTGAGTATTTTATACTGTAATTAAAAAAAAATATATTGTTCCAATGATGTTCTCTCTTAAATTTTATTGAACATTATTTTTTTATCAAAATTTTTCCACTTTGTATTGTATTCGTAAAAGTACATATATTTGATGCATTAGGAATAAAACATATTCCTAACAGCCTCTTCGAATGAAACTCGCTCGTAAATCGAGAATTTTCTGCACGTTGTTCAAGAAATCGTAGGAACACTATGTCATTTGGTAATACGTAATGATTAAAAAAGATTATTTGTTAGCTTTGAACCGAGTATTCAATCGTTATTTAGCGTGACGCATGTATTTATCTTGACACAGATTTCGAGACGGAAAACGAAACGCCCTCTATTGTTTTCTATTGAACTTTAATTCTATATAGTTTTCAGCGGCCTATGGTTTTAAAATATACTCACATGTGTTATAAAAAGGGAAAAAATATTTTATATAAATTTTATTATTTAAAATGATGTTCCACCTACAAATGTCAGTACAAAAAATAAATCCGATTATCTTATCAATATTATTTTTTGACATCTCATCAAAGATGAAGAAGAATATGGTCTGAATAAGTCTGGGCATTTATTCGTAAATGCCCGGACTTCCATATTCTTCTTCATCTTTGATGAGATGTCAAAAAATAATATGAAAAATAACTCGTTTAATTGAAGATAATCCAGATTCGTGAACAAGTATTTGGACACACTCAAAATGTTGTATTTGATTATTTATTTGATTATTTTCACTCTTTTAGATGGGTTCTTTTCAGTAGTTTCAGTCTTGTAGTAAAGGATAGTAAATATGGACTTGAACCACTTTTCGTCTGAGTGCCCCATACGTAACGTTGTCTAGTGGTTTCTTCTTAGTGGCATTTATTGTGGGTTAACGGAAATTAGTATTTACGAGTACGGCAATTTGGCTAACTATTTCGCGTGTACAGGCCGAGTGCATGCGCATATCAGGTACAACATACAATACAATACTACAAGTACTGTATGCGGTATTAAAGTGGTGTTATGTATGTAATCATATGGTTTTATATAACCGTTGCATGACTAGCTTCGTGGCCGGCATCATTATATGTGCACTATTTACATACCACACTGCATTCTGCGATATATAAACAGTCCATTTTCTACATTACGATGTCAGTCAATCCCATGTTCGTTATGAAGACAATTCTGTGCTGGACGGGGTTGTGGAGGCGTCTGTGTACCGGCTAACGTCGGGTCGGAATTGGATCTATATAGCTGACTAATTTAACTAACTAACTACTAATCCCTTTCACTGCCTACACCTGGGCACTTCAAGAAAATTAAGTTTTACACACTTGTATTTATTAAGATTGGCAGAGACAGGGATATTGAAAGCTTTTAACTATAAATTCATAGAAAAATCGAGATACAATTTTGTTTCACATTTTCTATAAATTTCGCCACTTAGTTCACAAAACAAAAACCAAAAAATTGCTTTGGAAGAGAAGGTCTGTCAGGAAGCCTAGATGGTTCTGTATCTCATCTGAGAATGCGGTGGGACAGCTTTTAATATAAAGAAAATGAGGAATACATAGCCTATTTCACTTAAGTACGAAATGGAATTACATGTGTGTGTATTAGGAAAACATTCTAAGATTATTTGCTGCACTGTAATTTATTATTGAAACATATATATAAAAGTGTATTTGATATAAAATTCATAAAATTCCGGTTTAAGTTACATTCTTAGGATAGTGTCACGGAATCTTGAGTCAAAGTTTTTCGGTTCAAACCCACTCTACCACAATTTGATACCTATTTATAATAATGACCCGCTTAGGCTCAAAGAAATATTATGAAAATAAAGTAAAATTTGTAAATAATAAAAACAGAAATATTTTTCTTTAAAAAAAAATTCGCAAAACAAACATAAATGCACTTGTACAATGCGCAAGAAAAGTGTTTAAAGGTATCTCTAAATTGAGTGCATGTGTATTTTATGTTTCTAAAATGATTTTGTGACATACATACATACGAAAACAGTAAAATACATGCATATGTATGTATGTATTGCAGGCAATACAATAGAAAAGCTTACACCTGTATTCAAAATCGACAATTTGAATTTTTGAATATTTTAATATTTATGGAACGCTGTTCGTAAACTAAACACCTGATCAAACGTCACCAATTAAACAAAGGCGTGTTCAGAGATGCACTCTCACACAAAAGTCACGCAGCACGAGCGAACCTCTTTTGAAATTTGAATTTAGAAATCGAACAAAGCTAGTGTTTATAGAACATGAAGTTTGACAATAATTACTGTATTTTTTTAATGACTTTGAAATACCTTACAGTGTGTGATAACTTCTACTAATAATATAATAAATTGCATCAATCAATTAAGTCAATTTGAAGCTTAAGTATTTAGAAACTAGAGAATGCGTGCTAGTTTTTTTAAATAGTAAATAATGGATTATAGTTTTAAAAAATAATTATATTGATATCTTAACACAGATGAGGAAGAATAAAGAAATATTGGCTACTTTACAACATTTTGAGTGTGTCCAAATACTTCTTCACAAATCTGGATTATCTACAATTATAGACACGCTCAAAATGTTGTAAATAAATTAACCTGTCAATTTATAAGCTAAATTAATAAAAATTAAAAGGATATTTTCTGGTGTTTCTCATGTATGTGATTATAATCCAGGATTCTGACCTCACATACGGATAAAAGAGTTTCTGCTCTATAAAAAGCTTCTTTCCATCTCACCAATAGATGTCTCTAGTGAAGTTCTAGTGATTCAAGAACAATGTTTCAAAATTGGTTCATATATATAGAACTTCCGAGAATTTGAGTAGTGTGGTTGTCAATAATGGGCAGAATTGGTGAATGTTACACGTGTGTAAAGTGATCACTTAAACCAGCCTATGACAGTCGTCAGCCCCGTAAATGCCCAGACTTCCATATTTTTCTTCATATTTGATGAGATGTCAAAAAATGATATTGAAATTATGTTGGATTTCTATCGAATCAGTAGTAATAAATCATTTAAACTCAACGGAATGCCAAAGTCTTTACAATGCCGACATTTCGTGTCTCAGACAATCATTCCTAATCGGAGTAGAGGCGATAAATTGTGAATTACATGTAACACGCCGTTTAACGCTTGCTAATAGTAATACCTTCTTCCGTCTCTTCGGACACGTCTCGCCATAAACAATCATTATTCCCAGATGACTGAGGAAACGTCTCAAATTTATTAGTCTTTACTTTTCGTGCATGCAACACAATGAAATTTAACTTCTTGTATATTAAATGGTATATGCAGCTTAAGGCGGGATATTTGATAGCCCGCAACTTAACTCTCTTTAAACACAAGTAACATTTAATGGTTTTTATTTTGAGAAAATACGTTTTTCTTCGAAATAAATATACGGGTTTGAAAAGAAAAGAGTTTTTGAAACGTAAGGATTTAATATATATATATATATATATATATATATATATATATATATATATATATATATATATATATATATATACATATATATATATATATATATATATATATATATATATATATATATATATATATATATATATATATATATATAAATACAATATATATATATATATATATATATATATACATATATATATATATTTTTATATATATATATATATATATATATATATATATATATATATATATATATATATATATATATATATATATATATATATATATATATATTAAATATAACGTAGGTGTACTGGCAAAAAACGTAAACTAAAAAATATATGCAACTTTAACTTAATGATGCATACTATAAAGTTTTCAAGGTTCTATTAACTGTCAAAATACACCGAGTAGTTTGAAATGTCATACACATGTGGTTTTAAAAGGCTAAAAAGCTTTCAAAACAGGGATTATTCAAAGAGGGATTTTAGAGTTAACGTTTTTTTCAGTATACCCACGATATTATATGGTGTATGAAACTTAGGCGGTATGTTCGATAGCCTGCAACTTAATTTTCTTTTAGGCCGTAACATTTAACGGTTTTTGCATTGAGAAAATAAGTTTTTCTTCAAAATAATTGTATGGTTTTAAATTAAAAAAAAATGAAAATGATTTTTTCAAAATACAATATATTCTAAAAAAATCCCTACCACGGGACAGAGATATTAAAAGTTTCATGCACACAATTTGTCTGCCGCCGTAGTGTAGTGGTGAGAACATTTAGCTACCGTTCCGTAGGTCTCGGATTCGATTTCATAGGAGTGATTTTTCACTGTTATATTTATTTATTAACATTCTGGACTAGTACTTGAAGCGCAGGAATGATTACCTTGCCTTCATAGAATAACCGATCAAGATAATACTGTTTCAATACGATGCAGTGCCTTATGCACCATTGAGTGCGAAAAGGGTAAGAAGAAAATGTGTGAAAATAATAAAATTCCCGTGTACGCAATTTTTAGTAATTTATTCTCTACAAGTATACGAGTATTTTATTTGTCACAAAACGAATGATAACTACTTTTCATGTATCGAATTAAAGGAAATTTAGTTTATTATGTGTCCGAATTGGTGAGTCTTAACTGATTGTGTATGTAAGTTGAAGAAATTAAAAAAAAATACATTTTTTTGATATCTCATTTACCGTAAATGCCCAGACTTACATATTCTTCTTCATCTTTGATGAGATGTCAAAAAAATAATATGAATATAACTCCTGTAATTGGAGATAATCCAGATTTTGTGAACAAGTATTTGGACACACTCAAAATGTTGTTAAAAAAATACGATCAAAATGAATATTGTAATCTGTATCTAAATTTAGAAGAGCCTCGTTTTGGTTAGATACCTGATAAGTTTATAAGTAATTACACAAAAACGCGTATGTATGCGAAGGCATACTATATTGTTTGTGCGGAAGTTGAGAGTTTAATAAACATTCTGGTTTCATTCAACTCTCTCGCTGCGATCGGATAAAAGTAATAAAAGTATTCATGTTAATGCGAAAAATGGAGATTGGTCACAGATAAAGAACGGCGTTTTCGTCATATCTCCAGGATCTGCATATTACGAGATTTCCTGCCCTTTCACGAAATTCACTTCAGAGGAAATTAACACACTTTTCTGTCGTTCTAGAATTCACTGAAATAAGCGTTGACTAATTATGATTTAAGACCGGCTTAGCAACCAAATTATCTAAATATTATTTTCATGAAGACGCTCAGTAGGTACTGTGATTAAAAAAATAATTTAGATAGATAGAAAAATATAATAATTGTAGTTTGTGGATGTTTATGTTTATAACGAGGGGTTTTTTTTATAAAAAAACCCGGAACTCACTAATAAACTCCCGGAAAAGGTCCCGAAACTCACTTTAAAAAATATTCTAATATAATTTTAATATTCATTACAATACCATATTTTATCTTTTTGACGAATATAAAAATATAAAAATACATATTATTTTGAGAAATAAAAAGACTTTGTTTTTTGATCCACTCATATTTTTATTATAATCAACTAGTTTCGGCAGCAACCTGTTGGCCTTTTCAGGGTTTAATTTATGACTTTTCATAAGTCATAAATTAAACCCTGAAGATGGCAACAGGTTGTCGCCGAAACTAGTTGGTTGTTATAAAAATGTGAGTGGATCAAGAAACAAAGTCTTTTTATTTCTCAAAATAATATATCAATATGATCCACAAAGTTAATGCTTTCAATATTCAAAACATATGAATAGATTGTAATTACTTAAGCACAAACATTGTTTCGTCTAATTGATTTTGAAAACTAAAAGAATAACAAATATCCGTGAAAAATGGCACCGGAACGCCGTTCCTCCGCGTTACATGGGAAAAAGCCTTGTTTATAACATACTGTAAAAATGAGTCTATCCTATTTCTTGAATGTTTTTCGCAGATACTTTGTGACACATTTTATGAACTTAATAAAATTAAACAACTTTGTTTTAACTACTTTTTATTTATTTATTATTAGTACACTTTAACCTACCAGTTACCTACGCAATGCGCAATAACATCTAGGATTTAGTTTTTGGTAAGGGAATGTAATTAATTATGAGTATTTTTATGTTTTTAATGTTTTAGAATTTAATAAACCCTGATGATGTCAAGGTTCTTGTTGAAACCGGTAGTTTAAAGTGTACTCATAATAAGAAAGTGGTTAAAACAAAGTTGTTTCATTTTATAAAGAGTCTATCCTACTTTAGATATATTGCCAGGAATGAGAAGTTTATATAAGCTGGTAGTCACAAGGACAGTCGAGGGTAATCTTACGAGATGATATTTTACATCTTTATGATGGGAAAACGACTGGCCTTATGAAGGAGTTAACGGGATCTTTTTCAAACGTTGTCTTTAGACTGGCCCGGGACTTTGGGGAATGGAGGCGAATCATGCTCAAGTTTCAGACATACCGGGACACCATGACGCCCGCCACTAAGCAAGTCGATAAGTAGACTACTTTGTGAAATTCCTTCCTTGAAAATACGGGATGGGAAATGGGTATTAGTTTAACACTCTCCTTATCATAAATCGTTCACTTTGTGTAATACTACTTTAATAAACACTAATTTGTGACTTTCGGTTTTGGAATAATCATTCCATCATCAGGCGATTAAAATAAAATTCATTTTTAATTAAGGTTTTACTTAGTAAATACCGCTATTTCTTAATATCTACTGCGATACGTGTTTCGATGTATTCCGCATAATTTTGAAACACCGTATATACGGTATTTAAAAATGAATAGATTTTACCACAAAGTGTCAATAAATGAAATAAAATAAGATTATTACGGTCTGACATTTATAAAAAAAAAGTGAACGATTAATGAAAAGGAGAGTGTTATATTACCATACCACAAAGTTAACAATGCTTTAACTATACAAAATAGGTTATTAGTTTTATTGATATCAAGAGGGAGTAGTTGCGTTTTAAACTATGTTTTCAAGCCAATAATAATCGGCGGAAATTAAAAACGTTAAATATTTTTATTGAAATTGAACGCCCATTCAACGAGCGAAATCATACTATTAATTTGGTTCGGTTTACTTTCCGTATATGCGTAAGCACTCCAGATTATAATATTTCATTTCCTCTGTTTTTATCAACGTTAATTTTCCATCTTGCCTGTTTCTCATGGAAGCTGTCTGCAGCCTCGCAGGTGCGCAACAGCTACTAAAACCTGCCGGAGTGCGCTGGGATGACCCACTTCGGACCTTCTTGTTAAATTCTCGGTAAACTTAACCGGCAGATAGCGCGGTAGACATTCCCGAGCCTCGCAGCCGGTTCGGAGTTAAACGGCACCCATCGGACGAACGGGACTTTGGGTGACTATCGGCGAAAACAACATACTTCACTCCGTGACGTAACCGAGTACCTGAAGCCATGGGTTGGAATTTCACGCTGAGGAATGCCAACGAATTCCGGCCCCAAGGACTTATTCGTGTACAAACTAACGTAATAGCGTTCATTATCGTCTATGGAGTATATTATCGACATTTTATGTCGACGCTAGAGATACACAAGTTAATGTCATGATAATAGTACCAATATACAATAATATCACAACACATCTGCACACCTGTAAAAAAACGAATACAATGTATTTGGATTGTAAAATGCATTACCAGAACGGAGCTTTTTTTTCATACTAAAAAGTAAAATCAAAGACGAAAATTAGAATAATATAACGAATACAGTGGAACCTCTTATATCGAGCATAATTCGTTCCAGAATCCTGCCCGTTAAGCGATATACAAACTAATGCACTCGTCTCACAAGTGAATGTCGTGAAAAAGGGACTCGCCCTTTCCCTGTAACTCGCTATACGAAATGTCGCTCGTTAAGGGAGCAACTTTTTCACATTTTTTTGCTCGTTATGCGAATTACTCGTTATGAGAGGTTCCACTGTACATTGTTTGATAGCTTTTATTTTATTTTTTGTCGGTCGCTAACACGCAAATGATATATCCACCTGAATTACAGTACGCATTGTTTTTTGCGTGTTTATCTACGCACATCATGAACATTATAAAGGAATTGGAAATTATGTATAATAAACAGAGTGGATAATCAAACCCTTAGTCAAGATTTTCTAATATAGCTCTTTGCAATATCTACGGAGACATCCCACTCGAAATACCACCTATAAACTATTTATTTAAGTAAATATACACGATCAAAGTATTATTCTGAAAAAATACCTAAATATCTTTGTAATGTGTATGTAGGCTTTAAATAATTATCTTTTAATGTGATTTCTTGTCTTTTTCTATTACGCAAGCGGTTTAACCTACTTTTGAGCATCCGTAAAATAATGGCCCATTAATATCTCTGCGGTCTTCAAATGAAATTTGTTTGTTGAAAGATGTTCCACGTGTTTTACCGCAATAATGGTCATATATTTTTATTACTTATATTCCCGTGATAAGGAATTATTGACAATTGATTTAGGAGACACACATGAAATTTTTAAATAATTATACATTAAATAAAGTAACAAAAACAAATGTGTATTGGTACATGACATGGGAATTATTGTTTATCTTGTCTTTATTTTCGAGAGAAGCAAAAACGTAAACGTAAACGTAAAACGTAAAGTTTGTATGATGTTTAAATGAATGAATTTGGTGCAATAAATCCTTATTGAAAGACAACTTTACCTTCCAATCTTATAATATTTAGTTTGATCGTTTAATTACTTCTGATCATTTTTAATTTAAGTTTTACTTAGTAAATACCACTATTCCTCAAAATAGATTTTACCACAAAGTGACTGCCGAATCAATAAATGAAATTACGTTAATCATTTTGGTGATTAAATAACTTCAGGAGCAGATACAATACAATACAAATAAATCACCCTTAGACATGGTAGAATCGGATCTTACAAATATTAGAAAATATTTGTTTGAAGAAAACTGTTGCAATGTCTTAAATATAAACTTTATAAAACTTTGTTTTAACTACTCTTTTATTAATACAATTTTATCTACCGATTTCGACAAGAACCTTGTCATCATCTGTGTTTATTTTAATTCTAAAACATTAAAATACTCTCACCAAAAACTTCTACACACCAATTTTTTTTTAATACTCTTACCAAACTTCCACCGTAAAAACCCTAAATGTTATTTAAAAAAAATAACATTTAGAATTTTTACGGAGTGTGTGGAAGTTAAGGCTAGAGTATTTTAATGTTTTAGAATTAAAATAAACCCTGATGATAACAAGGTTATTGTCGAAAACGGTAGGTTAAATTGTATTTATAAAAAAAGTGTTTAAAACAAAGTTAATTGATTTTTATGAAGTTTATTAAATGTGCCACAAGTATCTGCGAAAAACATTCAAGAAAAAAATCTTAAATATAAGTTTAAAAAAAGTTAATTTGCTTTTCTGTTGATATGTTTGAATAGGTAGGTAGGTACATGTTTGTTTTGAAGCAGGTACTCCCCTCGGCAGGCTTTTAGCTTAACCCATCGTTCAGGTCAAACTGCAAGTTTGTAGGTCAAGCAGGCAGAAAGTCGCGCATTTGGAATCCATTTGTTTTACGATCGCAAGAGGTATTGGAAAGTTGACGCATTGTGTGTCTGGGGTCACCTGCGCAAGACGCTAGCGAAGGTGGGACACCCATCTCGCGTGTTTAGCTTCTCGCCGAGAAAAAAACATATTCCCACGGCGATGTCTTCATTTCATTACTCGCCATTATTGTGACGTTGGCGTTGAAGAATTGTCAAATTAAACGATTCAATTATCGAGTCTCGAAGTGCCCGTTGATATTTACTTGATATTATTTATAATTGTGTTATTGAAATATGTAGTTCGGAAGCAACATCCAAATGTTTGTATGCAAACACTAGTTCTATTGTTATCAATAAGCTGTATTTTTATCTCAGGAATGATGTGTTTTATTTTATTTTATAGAAATCCGCTACTCAGGTTATAAATCTTCTATCTGTAGGAAAAACATATTTTATGACGGCAATCATTTGAGAGTAATAATATTGGCATGAACATCATTGACTAATTGAAAGTTGATGAGATTATTTTTTCCATTTTATATATAACTAAAAATCACGCCACTTACCCGCAGGGGTAGGCAGAGAGAATAGAACGCCACACCACTCTGTTTTTGCAAACGTTCTTCGCCATACTTCGATTATCTCGAGAATTTGACATAACTGTTTTCTCGGTTTATATACATATATATATATATATATATATATATATATATATATATATATATATATATATATATATATATATATATATATATATATATATATATATATATATATATATATATATATATATATATATATATATATATATATATATATATATATATATTTATATATATACATATTTTTTTTTTTCTCTTCTTTTTTTTCTATATGTGTGTAATATAATTGATTTTACGAATGACCCCGGTTATTTCTAAAATAATAACCTACTCTAGATCCGCGTCGTACTGTGTATCACTGCTTTTTTTACCGTTCTCTCCTTCATTATTAAACCGAAGAAAAATGTTTATCCAAGAGTGGAGTTTTCGAAAGAGTGGAGTTTTCGAAAGAGTGGAGTTTTGTCATGAAATATGATGATGATAGTTTTGAATGTATCATTAGTTCGGTTGATTGAGCCGTCAGATACTTTTTATTCGAGCATCACATCGAAATAAAGGTAGATTGATATGGTAACAAATCGGATAGGAAGTGTTGACAGTGATGGTATTCATGTAGATCTGGTTAGGATGAATGTAGGTGTGCCGTAGACACCTTGGAATGTTAATGTATTTTCTATTCACCAGAATGTGACGCGCAAGCACCGATCGCGGCATATCCCTGATTGCGTTCATTTTTGGCAGTATTTTAAAAAATCCACATCATCATATTGTAGTTTTTAATATATTTGTCTTGGATACTTAAATGAGCCTTAGCCTATTCTAAGATATTCTTTCGACATTATTAAAAATAGCAATATTTAAGGTATTTCTCTAAAAAATTGTAGGTGTGCAAAGAGCCGAGGATGATACCCGTATGCTCTCATGCAGAAATATCTGGAAAAATACAAAGTAAAACCAAATGAATACATATTTCTAGTGTCTCCAGATAATTGAAAACTGATTGGAAGATTTTCTTACATATCGCTCACTCCTTTCAAGAACGTCATAAATCAAAAAACTTGATTTTTCAGGAGAGCGTTTTTAAAGTTTAAAAATATGACACAATGTATTAAAAATAAATGTCAAGCCACTTATTGAATTTTTCACTGTGCAACACATCTTTTTAGGTAAAACCTGAAGGTTTTTTCTCCATTTGAAAAATATTTAATATATTTAAAAAAAATATGAAACAATACCTTTTCTTCAAAATGCAAAAACAACACTTTCTGCCCTGTAGCGGGTAAATATTAAGTTAAAAATATGCTTCTTTTGCTGGGATATAGTACATTTTCTGGGCATTCTGAAAACATCCACAACTGATAACTGTCAATTTTTGATTTATGACTTTCTTGAAAGGAGTGAGCGATATGTTAAAGGTTTAAAGCTATTTATGTCCTTAAGAAATCATGTTCCACCTAGCATACAAAATAGGAATTGTAAATAAAATATACTACATAACACTTCCGTAAATCTAAGCAGTACGAATGTTTAATTACAGACAGACTTATTAATACACAATGGTGCAAAATGATATGTCGAAAATCCTGTAAATGATCAGACTTTAATATAACCTTCGCACAAACAGCCAATTCGTCTCTTTTGAAACGTTTATTGTTATACCACACATTTGTCACAGAATTTCACAGCGTTTAGACTACTTTCTATTATATAGTATAAAAATGCACACATAATAAGCTAAAATACAGTCGATATTATCCGGAATCGCTCGCAAGCGAGTGCACTTCCTTGACCTACTTTATTTATGCAAACCAAACTACCTTTAATACAATAGAAATATGCATGTCGCGAGTTTAATGAGACTAGCTATTTATGGCATTGTGCTGCATTCTAATAGCACCCAGATGTTAGATGTAGATTGCACTTAATATTAATCTATATTTTGACTGATTCACAAGTGAACTGAATTCGAGTCGTGCGCATTCGTTTCCACTATCGAGACTTTGCTTAGAAACAACATACGAGTATAAGTGCAGTAAAACCTCGATGTATCGGACTAATTGGAAGGAGAGGGTGTCCGTTAAAGCCGAAAATCCGTTTAATAAAAATTGGTTTAAAAAAATAAAAAAAACTTTTTGTGGAGATATGAAATGTATTTATAAATAAATAAAGAATACAAAACACAAACAAAATGAAAGTCTGGGCATTTACGCGGCTGTCGACCGTTATAGGCTGGTTTAAGTGATCACTTTACACACGTGTAACATTCACCAATTCCATCCATTATTTCAACCACACTACTCAAATTCTTGGAAGTTCGGTATATATGAACCAATTTTAAAACATTGTTCTTGAATCACTAGAACTTCACTAGAGACATCTATTGCTGAGATGAAAAGAAGCTTTTTTTTAAAAAAAAGATAATAATTCTGTAATTGGAGATAATTCAGATTTTGTGAACAAGTATTTGGACACACTCAAAATGTTGTAAAATTATATTTATTGTCTTCGGACACTCATCGTGAAGTAACGTTGCTGTTTAATATCGACGCGCTTGGATTCGGTAATCCTGTTTTGAAATAGCCACCAAGTTATTTTTGCACTTTTGAATTTTGCTATTTGTTTATATAATGAACTCTCTAAAATTATGAAAATTCATATAATATTTACTGACCGGATTTTTGTCCGTTATATCCGATGTTCGTTGAATAGAGGTCTGTTATATCGAAATTTTACTGTATTCGCAAGTGAGGTGTTTTCAAGTTATCATTTTCCTTTATGTTAAATAATCCCGGAGCGTGTGTGTGACCTCGTCTACACCTCCTATTGTTATTAAAAATCCTAATTTCCATTGATTTCAATTCCTGGCCAGCTTCCTCTTTCAGTTCCTGCTTCAGCCTTCTTCCATGCACACCATATCTGCTCCCTAGTCTGTTTGTGAGCTTTCCAGGGAATACCCACCTGGCATCACTTTTGGTGTAATTTCTTTTGGCATATATTCAATTTGGCCAGCTCATCCTAGCCTTTGTGATTAGGAGACCTATACTAATGTTTCAAAATCTTCTAAATTTTCGAGTTAATGATTTATTTCCACGTTTTCAAGGCTTAATACCCACGACAATACCTAATTGCTTCTGGGAAAATACAAAATGAGTGAAGTTATGGTATTTTTCTTGTGTAATTATTAAATAGAATACTTATTTATGTAAAAACTGGTGAAATAGTATTTTTATTTTAACGATAAACTTGAGAAATTCGAAAAAATGTTTAAAATCAAAAAAACATTGCTCGCCATTACTGTAATTAGTACGTTCGTTCGCTTAGGTATAGATATATTGGTACCCCACGTTTATCGATGCTGATCGAAATATTTGCTTTTTTAATCTCTTCGATAAACTGCATGGTCCAATTTCTTTTACCGCAGAATCTATTTGCGGTTCATCCGGGCGTTTTTCTTTCTACGTTCGCCGTAGTGCAATTCTGCGGAAGATTGGCATTCAGTAAACCAAAAATATCTGGGTATATAGGTGCTTCGGTAAACTTGTACGTGATTTCAATAATGCATTGGTAAACAGTGCCCTCCTTTATGTGGCTATGTGTCATGTCACACACTTCCGCCTTTATGGGCAATTTGGCCCAAAAAGCACCATTTCGTACGATTAGTCTCATTTCTATGAATACTTAAGTTTGACCATCATTTTATTGTCCTCTTGTGTGTCTTCGTATTTTTTTTATTTGTTTACGAAACATGGTAATTACGTTACCATTCAAAATCATTCATTATTATTGATTTTGAGTTTGTTTCTACACACGATTATCACTATGCCATTTTTAAACTAAAATTCATCGCACGATTGCAAATACTCTGGCTTAAACGCTTTTTTGTTCGTTTAAAGTGACCTTAAATACGTAAGTAGTTGTCACAGAATGTCATTTAAAATGTATTCATGGATACTGTCACGTCACTTGTGACAGACGCAATTATCGACTGTGCAATAATCGAGAAGGTGATGGTGGCAACATTCTAAAAGATGCGTCTTTATGGGCAAAGCTATAATAGCGAATAATACTGTGTATTTCCTGTATCTATTTTCAATGCCGTACATGAAACGATCACACTTAGCCTTATATTAAAAATAGGTAGTACAAATTTTAACCAATGAAGCATTGCAGTATATGTTAAATATCGTTAACCTATAGCTTGATATTACAATACGAACGTATTAGTACTATAACTCGTACTATATCTTAAGAATGTTTCCTTCTTCTTCCTTCCTTCGGCGTTTAATACGAATAATCAATCAATCTTCAAAAACATATTTGATCTGTTTCTCTGTCTTGTCTTCGTTTTTGTCTTAATGCAACTCCAGACCTACCCGCTAGTCTATTTTCTCCTGGTTTCACTATTGGAATTCCTTTCGGAGCTTTCTCTTCTACCAACAGTTTTGCATATTCTGACCATCTAGGAGAAATAATAATTGTATGTTGAGGAACCGCCAAATATATAATAGATAACTTAAATATCAAGGCTTCAATGAATCTACCGATTGGTTGAAAGTAACATTCAAGAACATAATTGAAAGTTCATATATTTCACCGAAGGTACCATTGTATTTGACTTCTTTGGTTCATAACAGAATTTATTATTATCAAATAATAAAACATAAGAGTAACGATGTATATTTTG
Source organism: Brachycentrus maculatus (assembly GCF_059751285.1). NCBI lineage: Eukaryota > Metazoa > Arthropoda > Insecta > Trichoptera > Brachycentridae > Brachycentrus > Brachycentrus maculatus. The sequence goes on from NW_028280796.1 coordinate 2,006,961, forward strand.
CTCTATGTCAAAATCAATCATATGTGTCCCACGTATAAGAATATAACGTCACAGTTTAACTTAATCGTGCTGGAAATGTGTCATATTTGACTCTCCGTAAAATCTACATAATTCAAGGTATAATCATAGCAGTTCAATTTGAAGCTCTTGATATATGTACAATAGCGCGCAGATTATAACGATAATTTGAGTTATTGTCTGTACATTTAACGAATAACATCCAAAATGGTTTTCTAAATTAAATTCAATTATTATAGTAACGCATTTGGGAAGTGACAATATTCTAGCAAGGAGACCAGCTTTTCAAGGCGACAATGACACATTGAATATATGTAAAATGGGGCTATTATTATTCGCCTATCGCCCTATTAAGTTTTGTAACATAAATATGGAGACTAAAATATGGTCAGTTTTCTATAGGATCAAATTGTCCAGCAGTGGTTTCTAGACTGGTCCTAAAATCCATCGTGTTTACTACCTTTTTGTATATGTTTCACCTCTTTCATTTCTATGCATATAGTCTGTTTGGCCTAGTCCATTGTTCCGCAAAGTGTGTGTCGCGGAACACTGGTGTACCGTGGTGTGCCGCGGAAAAAAAGTCTAGTGAAAATAACACAATTGCTCCAAATTTTGATTGCCTGTGCTCAGTTAAGTAGGCTTACATTTCGCAATAAACATAATGTGTTTAATATGTTACCATAATATGATAAAAATTCACCTCTGAAATTTCTTAATTTGGTAGATGTACCTTTAATAGAAAAAGTTTGTGGAACACTGGTCTAGTCGACAAACGGATTGTTCTTAGTAAAATCATTTATAATTTGTCAATTACTATTAATTCTGGTTATTTTGATTCCTTGTTCGACTATTTAACAGGCAGACCATGAGCATAACGCGAGATTTTTTTTTTTAATAAAAAATATTTTTATCGTATACAAAGTTACTCGAATCTCTTGGTACATTGAACGCCCATAACTTTTTCCCTTCAATTTCCATGGTTAAATTTTTCGTAAATTAAACCGAATATTTATTTGATCTGTTTGATAATGATGCGGAATGCATCTAAACACGTGTCACAATATATTTAAAGAAATAGTGTTATTTACCGAGATTTTTTTAAATAGGCTAATAATTGATTTTTGATCACTTATTATTTTGACCCTTATATTTTCACCTCGTCATTTGATATCTCATTTATCAAATTGTTCCGACCATTCAACGATCATTCAACGTATTTTTGGGATGAGTGCTAGAATTTTTTAACGCCTGACCAAAAGGTCAACAGAGTTGTTTCGAAGATGCTATATCCAGTGACTATCTGAAAGATATAAGAATAGGCTGAATGCGTTGGAGATGTGGATCTATAGGAGAATGTTCGGAATATCCTGGAGAGACCACATCTCCAACGACGAGGTACTAAGATTAATCAAAGAAAGGAAGCACCTACTCGCGACTATCTCCAAAAGACGCACCGAATGGAACAGCCACGTGCTAAGACAAGAGGGTTTCCCGCACAAAATAATAGAGGAGACGATCGAGGGAATGAATGCCAGAGGACGCGCACGCCGCGAATACCTAAGTGACTTATACGAAGACATGGTCTGCTCGACGTATGAGGAGCTGAAGAGTACTTTCAAAAATAGGCGAGAATGGCGAAAGATATGCCATCTGTTGCTACAGACCAATCCGCAGGATTGAGACCAGAGGGAGAGATATCCAGTGGTTGCTTTACTAACTGTGCCCGTTTGTTTCAGTTGGCATGAAGTTGTGACGCTAAGTCCTGCCGAATCCCGCCATGGAGTGGGCGGAGGGGGCGCTCGTGTGGTTCGACCCCGGCGTGGGCCACAGCCTGCCCGGGGAGGTGCTGGAGTACCACAAGGCGGCGCAGGTGCTCATCATACAGGCGGTCATCAATGGGAAGGTAAGGGGACATTATTTATATTTAAATACATAGAAAACTGTCATTATATGTACCGTAGAACGGGGCTACTTGAACTTTGATGTTTTACTTGAGCCCAGTACAAAAATATATTTAGATCGTGGTATCGATCGAAGTATCGTGACAGTAAGTGTCACCTGTCAGGGAAACAATTAATCATGTCGATACGTTCATTATTGTAGACCTAATAAACATTTAAATATTTTTTTTTGTACTGGGCACAAGTAACACATCGTAGCCTCGTTCTACGGTACTATATTGGACTATCTGGTAGGCCTCCTTTATTAATTTATCAATTATTTTGCAAGGCGAGTGAATTAGTAAAAAAATGTGAAACGTTTACATCTTAAACTACATTTTCGGGATGGTTTCAATTAGATAAAAAAAGCATTTTCTTTGAAAATTAACTAACTAACTAACCATCACGCCGCTTCACCGCAGGGGTAGGCAGAGAGAATCGAACGCCACACCACTCTGTCTTTGGAAACATTCTTCGCCACTTCCACGTTCATGCATCTATAAAACCTAAATGCGTGTAATTAAAAATAATTATGTTGAACCCATTGTTGGGCATTATCCTCTCATGACCAGCTGAGCTGCTTCCATGTCAATCGGTTTTATTTGGAGCTGATTAAGAAGAGTCGATAAATTAGCATCTTATTAGACTCGCAAAGTGTTATTGGCCTGGCGGGTCAACAACCACCTGCCAATGGCCGACACCGAGTCAAGTATTCAGTTCACCTTTGCGTCGGAGCGGATCGGTGTCACATGCATTACGGATTGGATTATTACATGATTAGACTGCTAATATTCTCTCACGGGATCTCCGTACACTGCAGTAGGACTACGAGTATAGAACAAGTACTGTTATTAAATTAGTGACCATATTGAAAATGCCATAACTAGGCGACACAATTGTCACAATATTAATTCAAGTGTTTATTAACAATAAAATAAAACTTAGTATAGTAAAAAAATATGTGTTTGATTTAACAATTGATACATAAATTTAAATGGAGTTCTACAAATTAAACGCCAAATCAATAAATCAAAGTAGTGTCTCATTCTATGGAAATAATTCCACATTTTTTCTTATTTTTTTGTAAAACATTTTGAGTGTGCCCAAACACTTGCTTAGGAGTTATTTTATAAATTTTTAACATCTCAAACACACGTGAGGAAGAATATGGAAGTCTGGGTATTTACAGGGCTTACGACCGTATGTCTTTGACGGTATGACCGTCTGTGACGGTAACCAAGCCTATGACTGTCGTAAGCCCTGTAAATGCCCAGATTTCCATTTTCTTCTTCATCTATGTTAAGATGTCAAAAAACGTATTTTTTTTATTTATTTAATATAGTAGTTACATTTTTTTTTACAATTTAATTCATTTACTAGAAGTTTATATTTATAAAATTTGCCAAATATACTTTCTTAATCATTCTCTCTCCATTTATTCGCTCAACATGTTTAAATCACCTCAAATAACCTTTTATAATCTTTTGAATTATCCTTCTTACTCAGCCTTACATACATACCTTTTTAAATTTGACTTTTTCTATTTAAAACACTCAAGTCGCTCTCATTTTTATAGCTATATTTTTTTCTTGAACAGGTTTTCTCTCGGTGTCTTCCCGACATATTTAAATTACAAAACAACATATTGCACTATTTTTAAATTGTCGCTAAATTCGACGACATGGCTCATTAATAATTTACATAACTGTCTGTATTGGAGAAGCAAATATTGGTTGAAACTAACAACGAAGGTGTATCCCACATTCAATACAGAATGTATGTAGGCATGAAAGTATCTACAATGATTGCTTAACATATTTTGTGTTCAATTCTTGGCACATGATTCATTAAACTGTTGATACAGCCTCACAGTATGTGTGAAATTCACACGTGTAAAGCGAATGCAGCGTGTCACGTCACTAGTCATTTGTTCTGCTTTCAGAAAAAAAACTCAAGGGCTTGCCTTGTTTTTTATATTTTTATTTTATTTTTTTACATACATAAGTCACATATCGTGGGTGTACTGGCAAAAACTTGTAACTCGAAATTATACAATTTTGACTTAATCATACATATTATAAATTTTTCAACGTTCTATAAACTGGCAAAATACACGAAGTAGTTTGAAATGTCATAGATATGTGGTTTTGAAAGTAAATTCAATTTTAAGTTTAGTAGCGGGTATTTTAAACAACAGGGATTATTCAAACAGGAATTTTAGAGTTTTTACCAGTATACCAACGATATATAATATTCCCGATGAGTAATTTCCATTACTCATTTTGGGACATGGGATTAAGGTTAACAAGACTGAAACACAAATAAGAAAACACAGGACAAAATGTTAAATATAAAGCAATAAAAGGTACAGTAAAAAAGGCATACAAAAACAAAAGGTAAGAATAACATTTCAAGGAAAATATAACTAATCATACAAATATCTTTCCATCAAGTATAATTTCAGTTCATTCATTTTGGATCCCTGACTGGGTTCTATTTTATATATCGCTCACTCCTTTCAAGAACGTCATAAATCAAAAATCGTCAATTTTCAGTTGTGCATGTTTTTGGAATGCCCAGAAAATTTACTAAAGGGTCCGCCAAATAACTTTTTTTTTTTTAAAACAGGGCGCAAAACATCGAGTGTAGCTTCGGCTGTGTGGCACGTAGCGCCGTCCTGTTGAAACCAAATGTTGCCAATATCCTCCTCTTCAATTTTTGTGAACAAAAATCCGTTCAACATGGCCCGATAACGATCGCCATTGACTGTAACGGCCACTCCTTGCTCATTTTCAAAGAAAAATGGCCCAATTATGCCTCTGGACCAAAATCCGCACCAAACAGTGACTCGTTTTGGGTGTACCGGCTTTTCAATGTATGCGTGCGGGTTTTCTGTGCCCCAAATACGACAATTTTGCTTGTTTACATACCCGCCAAGATCAAAATGAGCTTCATCCGAAAAGATGATTTTTTTGGCAAAATCGGCATCTTCTGTAAGTCGATCGCAGGCCCACTCAGCGAAGCGAAAACGCATTGGATGGTCAGTTGGCTTCAACTCCTGAACCAATTGGACTTTGTATGGCGTCATACCAAGGTCTTTATGCAAAATTCGTCTCAATGATGTCTCCGAAATGTTCAATTGTTGAGAACGACGGTGAATTGATGTTGATGGCGCTTCACGCACACTTTCTGCCACAACATCGATATTCTCGGGTGTACGCACTGTTTTTGGCTTTTCACGCTTTGGTTTATCGATGAGGATGCCAGTTTCTTTCACTTTTTTCACAAGATAACGAACATACGGAGCTGACGGTGCTTCTCTTCTTCCAAAAACCGTACGCAATTTTCGCACACATTCTGCAACATTACCATGATTTTCAAAGTAATGTCGCAATATTTCCCAGCGTTGTTCAAGCGTATACACAACCATATTCGCTCAGCGGAAGGATAAAACTAATTATCTGTCAAATCAGACATGAGCTAAGTGTTACCATTCACGAAATAAGCACTAGTTGAAAAAAAAAACTTTAGATGGCGGACCCTATATATCCCAGCAAAAGAGGCATATTTTTAACTTAATATTTGGTCGCTACAGGGCAGAAAGTGTTGTTTCTGCATTTTGAAGAAAAGGTATTGTTTAATTATTTTTTTAAATATAATACTACATATTTTTCAAATGGAGAAAGAACCTCCAGGTTTTACCTTAAAAGATCTGGTGCACAGTAAAAAGTTCAATAAGTGGCTTGATATTTATTTTTAATACATTGTATTATATTTTTAAACTTTAAAAACGTTCTCCTGAAAAATCAAGTTTTTTGATTTTGTGACGTTCTTGAAAGGAGTGAGCGATATGTCTGGCAGCTGGTTAATTTGAATATATTGTGAAGACCTCGCTCCAAACTTAGTTGTGTTTATCGGCTCCACATGTATTTTATTATGTCCTCGTGTGTTATGATTATAAATTTCTCTTTTAAAAAATGTGTGCTATGAGTCATTTTAATCAGTATTTTAATTCATATATTGGGAGAATGTCGAAAGGCATTATACCATATGTTAGTACTCAAATAAATGTCTTTTACATGAGCGGTGTTGATTGATTAATTTATCCCAGACGTGTGTGAAGTATTACGTTGACATATGATAAGTCAAATTATGTTTTCTCACGCTTTTCTGGTATTCTAATATACCTCACACACGTGACCATATATCAAAAACTTTGTCGGCGTAAGAAGCTACCTTTTCACTTATTAGCACACAGGCACTACAATGGATCGTCGCAGGGTTATCCTGAGAATGTGACTAATTAATTTGATTTATTTTAGTCTATTTTTTATTTATTTCATAAAGTTACAAAAAATAATACAATTTTAATCCATTTATTCGATATTTCTACTTTTAACATATCGCTCACTCCTTTCAAGAACGTCATAAATAATAAATCCTCGATTTTCAGTTGTGCATGTTTTCGGGATCCCCAGAAAATGTACTATATCCCAGCAAAAGCGGCATATTTTAAACTTAATATTTACCCGCTACAGGGCAGAAAGTGTTGTTTTTGCATTTTGAAGAAAAGGTAGTGTTTAATTATTTTTTTAAACCAATTAAATATTTTGCAAATGGAGAAAAAACCTTCAGGTCTTACCTAAAAAAGATCTGTTGCACAATAAAAAAGTTCAATAAGTGGCTTGATATTTATTTTTAATACATTGTGTTATATTTTTAAACTTTAAAAACGTTCTCCTGAAAAATCAACTTTTTTTATTTATGACGTTCTTGAAAAGAGTGAGCGATATAGTATGCTAGTTACGCTGTGCCTCTCCAAAAAAGAGACTTAGCTCCTGTGCTTGGAGAGGGATAATGATGCATATACTTCTACTCTACAGTTTATTTCACCGGTTATCGAAGCGTAAGACTTCCTACGTATTATTATCTGTCAAGGTGATCGATCAAATGTAGTGCCCTATGCACCATTTGGTGCTCGTAAGGATAGTGAAAAGAAGTAGAATACTAAAACAATAGATTACAAGGATTCCATGTCATATTTATTTATGTGAATTGTGTTGAAAATTTGATATAGTATCCATTGAATTTTTGAAAATTTTGTTTAGAAATGTTTTTCTAAGGAACTGAAATGGCTGAATTACTCAGTCATCTGAATGGAATAATAAAAAATAAAAAACATAACATAGTCACTGATTTCACATAAAACTAAGTTTTGTTTGATGTTTGTGTCTCTTTTATTATATTATAGTTTGTCAAATGTCTAATTAATAATGGGGAGAGTAAAAATAAAATAAAAATCTGTTTACAGCATTTTTCATAGACTGCGATCGTGTTGAATACACGGTTTTCTAGTGTAATGTGTAGCGACATCTTTGGTCATCGCTCGGAATCACTTTCTTGTGGTTTGTATCACGGTGCGATCAATCGCGCATTCGCTGTTTTATTTGAAGATGGTATTGGTATCATCGATCGGTCTATAATTATGTTTGTAGCACCTACTAAGTACATTTAAACATTACTATGGTAAAATTACCAGTTCACCAAAATGCCTCGTGAACTTCATACACTTTTCCCATAATAGTCCATCACTTCTCAGTGAATCATATTTTAAGACATGACTTAGTCCACTTGTTGACATGACTTTTTGTTCGCCTCCGTGAAGTAATGGTTAGCGTCTTTAGCCACCATGCTGGAGGTTCCATATTACCCTGGACCGGTCACTGATGCGCAGGAGTGATCACCTTGCCTTCACGCATGCAACGATCAAGATAACACTGCGTCAATACGATGCAGTGGCCTATGCACCATTGGGTGCGGCTAAGGTTTAGAGGAAGAAGAAATTATATGCCTTATTATTCTTCGTTAGTTTCTGCACTGTCTATACAAGAAAATACACGCTACTCTGTTTTCTTGGAACCGTATCTGCCCATCATATCCTTCCTTATTTGGGTTTTCTTCCTCTCCCCTCTTTCCTATTCGCTATCCAACTTCTCATACCTTCTGTCATATATATACTAACTCCATCCATTCAATTGATGAATTTATTAAAGTACTATTTGTCCACCAAACCAGTCCAAACATCTGCAAAATTATAAACCGTGTAGAAATGCATAGTATTTTTGGCGTAGATGATATTAAACCAGTGGTTCTTAACCTGGGTTCGATCGAACTCCAGGTGTTCGGTGAGTCAGCCTCCCGGGTTCGGCAGAGGGCAAAACACACATCCGACTTGTACAATATTATGAAAAAATGACATATTTATACAACGTGTGATATCTAGTATATTATTTGAAAGGAATATATCGAATATCATGAAAAATGATACGACGTATGATATATTCATTTATCCAATAGATCTAGTATATTGTTTGAAAGGAATATATAAATCTAGCAATATTTTTTTCCAATTAAAGGTTCGGTGAGCGCGCATATGAAACTGGGGGGCTCGGTTCTTCCAACATGGTTAAGAACCACTGAAATAAACGATATATCCACCAATGCACGAGAATAAAAAAAAGAAAACAAAACAAACAAATAAACCACGGTAATTGGATATTTTTCCAAATTCCAGTATCGATTTTTCATGTCAAAATTACACATTTGTTACTTTTTTTGTTAATATAACCAGCTGTTCATTTGATTTTTGCACGAATTCGAATGCTCTTTTTTTTGGAAATTAATAAATACTATTGCATCACTGTCCACCGAACAGGACAATACTGGCAACATCACGCTATTTATACGCTATACGCTTTCAATAGGTGTTATAGGTTTTTTCCGCATGTATTTCTTTTTCTATCATTCAATCACACAATATACGCGTGTGTCATGTCGTGAAATAAATTGTAATTACTTTTTTATCACTTCATCGTTATTTTCATAGAATTCCCACAAAACATTCCAGCAAAACTACTGATTCGTTCACTTTACTTTTTACCTACTTTGCATTTGCTTTTTTCACCTACTTGTGCGGATTTTAAATAAAAGTTACATAAAGACCCTGGTTATTGACCACTATAAGCAGATTGTTCGGTCGATATTAATTTATAACTAGAATATTTATTATATCAATGTGTTATATCAATTACGGCTTGAAATATTTATAAAAATATTTATTTTCGAGATTTTCTTAGCCCATAACTAAAAAACAAACCATTTATGCCAGTTATTAACACCCTAAACCTTTTGAATTATAACATCTACATTCTATAATAAAATCTTCCCACGTATTTGTTTATTTTCAACATCGATAGTATACAGCCATGTTAAACAAAAAAGTTACACTATTTAGAAAAGTATATAATAAATAGTCAAGAAAAATCGTGTGCATGTGCGAACTCGACTAGCATAATTATTCAGACGAAATCATCAATAAAGGCATTATTTTCATGGCATTAAGAAATCAACATGTGAAAGGGGGGGGGGTATCAAGGGTCAACAAACCCCTTTTTAACTTACATATCGCTCACTCCTTTCAACAACGTCAAATATAAAAAAAAATTGATTTTTCAGGAGATCGTTTTTATAGTTTAAAAATATTATAATATGTATTCAAAATAAATATCAAGCCACTTATTGAACTTTTTACTGTGCAACAGATATTTTTAGGTAAAACCTGAATGTTTTTTCTTCATTTCAAAAATATTTAGTATATTTAAAAAAATAATTAAACAATGCCTTTTCTTAAAAATACAACAACAACACTTTCTGCCTTGTAGCGGGTACATATTAAGTTAAAAATATGCCGCTTTTGCTGGGATATAGTACATTTTCTGGGCATTCCGAAAACATGCACATCTGAAAATTGTCGATTTTTGATATATGACGTTGTTGAAAGGAGTGAGCGATATATTACATCAAAATAATTACTTGATGCAAATTGTCCAATTTCAAGGTCACCAGAGCTACGCACGACATAATTGAGCAGAAAAAAGGCCTGAAATTGTCTGTGTTTTGGCATTTAGATACCTCGTTAACCAGCAATAGCCCATTGACAACCGGAACAAATGAATTGTGGGTTCATAGCACCAAGTCCCGAGTTAAGCGGCGACATTGACACAGAATCAGTCACCGTGGATTTGTCACTAATTCACCGCCACTTTTGCTTGGAAATAATCTCTGGCAATCTTTTTAACCTAGTCGCTCAAAACAGAAAGTATCGCTGAAATTGCACAAGTTAAATCTTTTAGTTTTTCCTTGTTAGAGGTCATCGGTAGTCTAAGGCTGAAGACTGACCGGAGCATTTCGTCGTAACGTAACATGCTACGATGCGAGCATTCAGGCAGTCAGTACAGCGAGCTGAGCGCTCAATCCATAGTTTCGGATGCTCGCTGATGCTCGCTGCGAGACGAAATGCTCCGGTCAGTCTCCACCTTAAAACATTGTTCCGCAAAATGTGTGCCGCGGCACACTGGTGTACCTTGGTGATTAGTTGGTGTGCCGCGGAAAAAGTCTAGTTATGTGAAAATAACACAATTGCTCCAAATTTCGACTGCCTGTGGTCTCTAAATATGCACCTCTAAAACTTCTTAATTTGGTAGGTGTACCTTGAATAGAAAAAGTTTGCGGAACACTGGTCTAAAACACGTGGAGCCCGAGACCGGGTTTACTGGCTTTTGGTCCATACTAATTAAATTAACCTTTCATAATTCAACTTTGAAGGTTTATACGTTATTAAGATATTGTACTGGTAAATAAAAATAAACGCCACCTACGCTGGGCTACCGTTTTGCAGGTCCCGGGTTCGTTTCTCAGGGGGAGATAAAATAAATAAAACTGATTTTTTCACTCTAATATTTGTTCAATTTTACTCTGAACGGGTACCCGAAGCGGAGGGCTAATCACCTTTCCTTCATGTGTTAAAGATTAAAATAACATTGTGTTTAAATGATACAGTGCCCTATGCACCACTGGGATGCGGATAGGGGTTTGAAGAAGAAGAAATATAAGAGCATTGAAAGCAGTAAAATTAATTTCAAGCTTATTTTTCTTTTAATTATTTCTTCAACAAATGTAAGTTTCTACTTTCCAGTAAATACAATTATGTAAGTATTATTTATTATATTATTAAAACGCCAGACCTCGAGTGACCTAAGTGCATTGCAGTGATTAATTTGTAGTCATTTGATGCAAAGTGAAAGTCAAGGGTACTTGACTAGTTTCGTTAGTCGACTTTCATGTCATTTAGTTATCATTTTGACAATTACCACATACTACACGTATGGCTCATTTCAATTACAAGACAATACGCCTGTCATGTTCCATGATCACCTTAAATACCGTTCCAGGGTGATATAATGAGGTATAAACTATTTTATGTTATTTATACGAACACCTTTATACACATTTTTTATTAAATTATTTGACTGCACTCGAACACTGAATTTAACCCCCAAAAGCCATATATCGAGGTATATTAGATGTTTTAACATAGACGAAGCATTTTTTTACGAAGGAAATATGGAAGTCTGGCCATTTACAGGGCTTACAACCTGATATTCGCTTACTCGAATCATCACTATATAGACAAGTATTTTTCAAAGTGCTTCGTATTTCGCCCCCTTTTGGGCGTTCTAGAAGACTTTAACAGGGTATAAGAAGCCCAAAGAGATAGATAGAAGTGCTAAGAAGTAAGTCATATATTTTTATTCCTTCCCTCTTTCTATGACCGGACATTCTGGCGATTTTATTTTTATTTACTCCCTTTTGACGAGAAATTTTCATAGTGGTGCGCCAGGCTAAAAAAGTTTGGGAACCTGTGTTATAGACTGTGTAACGTTTACTATTCTGCCCATTGATGAACTTTCATATTGCCTTAACTCTTGGAAGTTGTATGACTGGAGTATTTTAATGCATTTACATGGCTTACGATCTGTTATTGTCTGGTTATCTCGTATTCCAGTTCTATTTGTTTTTATTAACCTAGCTTCTAAGTCGGGCGAGATATATATAGGTAGTGTTTTATCTGATTTACAATGTTGTGATTACTAGGAAGCATGTAATTAGAAAGAAATATGGATATTTGTGCATTCTTCTAGTCGGTATCGGAAAACATCAATCAAAACTGTATATTTCAAATTATGCCATTATCCGTGACTGTAAGCCGTGAAGATACTACGCCGTATGGGAAATCTAATAGTCCAGAGAATTCTCGCGAAAACTGAAACTCTTGAAATCCCGTAATCTGAAAAAAAAAAGTTTTTTTTTAAACTTCCAAACCCTTCCCTGATTTTCACTCCAGTCTCTTCAAAATCTCTTGATTTCTGGGCAAATATTATTAATCTTTTAAATTTAAGTGGAATCATAATATATGAATATTTAAGAATAAGTCAACACTATGTTTATTTTCGAGTTTTAGTTAAAACCCTCTAATGTACCCAAAGTTCAGTGAAAACTTTAAAGCTCTTGAATACTTTCATTAATTGATTCGGCACACTTTGTGGTAATATCTCTCCATTTTTAATCGTTTTTTTAAAATTCTAGTAAAGGTTTTTTAGAAACTGTTGGAAAGAGCCCTTGGATTTAATGATATCATAATAATATAATAAAATATTGCAGTAAAAAATATGTCGATCTTTTACATCCCTGTAAAAATAGTCTTAAGATTTTTGTTGTTGTGGAAATAGGACAGAAAAAGTAAATTGCTGTTTGTTACATTTTGAAATTCAAACAGTTTGTTACAAAATTGTTACATTAAAACATTTTACGATGTAGACTTTAACTGTCAACTTAACGGCTCGAAAATCTCATGGCCATGTTGTGTCACGTGGAAATAGAATTTTTGATGTTGACAAGTGATATTTTTCTCTGAGAATTTTCTTTTTTATGTTGCCGCTATACGCATCGAGCATGCCCATAACACGAGAGTTTCCAGTTTATAAGCTGCATTGGCCTGAACAAAGTCTAGTATTAAAGTAATGGCGGAGTTATAGTCGTTCTTAGCGCGGATTCCGTCTATGGACTTAGCTGCTTAAACCAGTTCGGGGATCATAGTACGCACTAACAGGAGAATTATAGATTTTTTTAATTGAAAAAAAGTAATTCGAGCGTTTGAACTATGACGATTTAGATCTAAGAGTTTGTGTTTTTAAACGATGCTTAAATATTATATAGGGCAAAGTGTGCCATAGGCACTATTAAGTTGATTCTTTTTTCAAGTTGACCAAATTTAGGTTACGTATTTTATACTTAATTAATACGCTTTGGCATAAGGAATGTTTTATTTCCATCAAATTTTAATTTATTCCTTTGAAAATTTGATGTAATTTGAATAAAAGAGATACATTTGTGTTTTTTATAACTAACAAATATACTTTAATTTCATACTATTTTTGTGAGCCCAAGCGGCTCATTATTAGAAATAGGTATCAAATTGTGATCGAGAGGGTTCGAACAGAGAAACTCTGACTCAAGAGTTCGCGAGACTAACCACGGGACTACAACCCGACACCTTTACATTACCTTAACATCATTTCATTAGATAATGGTTTTACATATTTAGATATTTTATTTCACATTTACTGAAACATTAATTTTGTAAGTATTTTTTTATACCTTTACTCATTACCGATTGATTTTGATTTGTATGTATTTAAGTTATACATGTTTATCATGGAAAATAAAGAAAAATTACATATGGGAAGAGGTTCTTGAGATATTTGACATGCTTTGAAATTTAAACCTCTATGAAAGGTTTTGTATACAATTAAAAAAAACATTTTGATTTGGAGCCTGTAAGCCCAGGTATTATAGTTATAATAATTTTTTTATTAAACCTGTATATTATCATAGTTGAAAATAAAAATACTTTTAGAATAACGTCTTTAACTGTCATTTATTGATTAACAGTCTGATGATGATATCAAATTTTGTATCATCACTGGACAGTCGCTTTTAGCACAGCAATATTATTTATTTTTTATTATTGTTAAATAAAGTTAGCTTACTAAGAGCCATCAAATGTTCGCGTAAATGTTCTCATACAAATTTCAAGTTTCATGGTATACCTAGAGACTTCCGCATCACTGGATATGTTCCTTGAACCTCCGGAAAACTGTACCTATTAGGTCAAATTGACATCCACTAGACAAAAATCTCCTTTCGCGCAATGATAAATTGAGTCAGAAAAAAATATTTTCGAAATCAATCCACTTTTACCATTCATCCAGTTATGTTAAAACTAAATCGCATTCCATTTGTAAAAACTAAGTGATTTCCAGTTTTAAAATGTATGGAACGAGTTACGGTATTGATTACTGATCGCTTTTACTATCAGTTTTATTGACGAGAGCTGCGTTCGGTTAAATTTTTTTGCTTGGTAAGAAAAAAGGTTCGTTATTTTAAAAAACATTCTACATGGCAGAAATAGCATTTCTACTTGTGTGCAAATTCTATTTGAGATATATTGTCACTAAAATCAGATGTTGAAGCTGCGATTAAAATACCATATTTACACCATTAATAATAAACTGGATTTAGAAATTATTGTTTTTTTTAATTTTATTTCACTAATCCTTCTAGTTTTTGCTGATTTGGGTGGAATGTGTTACATTACTTTTCGATTTGGAAGTAAATTTTGTAATATCGCTCGATTTAATACTACTGAACCTTTACCCACACACAACGATGCAAAGGGCACTGCATCAAATTAATTCAATGTTAATTTTATGAATAGCCATTTTATATTTTATTTGCAAGCAAGATAATCGATACTGCGCTTCGGGTACCAGTCTAGGGTAATATTAGATAAATTTTATAGTGAATAAAAACTTAGGGACCTCCAGCATAGTTGTCAAATGTGCTTACCATTACACTATTGAGGCTAGATTACTCGCTTTACAGTTTTCTGATTTCTTTTTTCTTCTTATTATTTACATAACTATTATATAGAAAAGGATGTGGAGAAGGCATAGTGGGTACTGCTAATAACGAAGAGGAAAAATTAGAGTATCAGCAATGCCTAGGACGTTCGGGTTTACATATCCGTACTTGTAGGTACTAACATGTACGAGTCCTTTGAGCTTTCAAACTAAGAATTTGAAATATTTATTTATATTTAGAAATAACATATGTACATTGGCGGGTTTATTGCTAAAAACTAATATCTTCCAACCAACTAAAATAAACTCGTCAATCAAAAAAAATCACGCATAGAACGAAAAAAGAACTGCACAAATATCAAGACGTCGGAGCTCACAGTTCGGGAATTATTTAGGAAATTATTTATGCGCGGATTTCCGCTTTATGTATGTATACACGATAAATAAATGACTTAACGAATGAATACAACTCGCTTACTTACTGTTAATTGAAATATAATCTTTCATTTTTAATTCCGATTGAGTCACTCCACTGTAATTATTAACAATTATAACGGACCCAATAAATAAAATAAAGATCATTATGAAATAAATAAATATGTACATACTTTTATTAAATATTGTATTTTACACATTTAATTATGTACGACAGTGGCGTAGAATAAATGATCAACGTCATTTTCCAATTCCATCTTTTCACAAAATAAGATGAAGTTTTACTTTTATATTTTAAATTTAAATTGTAGGGATATCTTCCTAATGCAAGCAGTCATGTGTCTACCCAAGTATGCCACGAAGCCTAGCAAATGATAGTATAAAAAAAGCAATTTTTCCTTTTAAATATGTTTTTAAAGTATCTTGTATCTATATTTATTCATATATTTCTGCGTTTTTAATACAATAGACTATTACAAAAAAGTATGCTGTTTAGACATCTCCATCTGATAAAAATTGCAAAAGCCTTCTCAAAACATAAATTTTTTGTTTGTTTATAACAACACATATTGAAATAATTTGATCAACATTTCAACACAGATGAAGAAATTACCAACATGGCAATATGGAAGTCTGGGCATTTCGAGGGTTTACGACCTGTCACGGATAGTTAGTCAACAATTATCAATAAAAATCTTGATAACAACCCACCCCTAAATTTGCACGGTACAAATTATTGTATTAATCGTTTATGAACATAAATTTGGACATTAAAATACTGTCGACATTGTCATACATTAAATAACGTTTTTCGGAATGTAATTTTTTAAAATGAATTGCTTCAATTTATTTTAATATGTAATTTTCATTCTTAAATTGAAATTGTACAAACAATAAATTAAGTGTGTTTAAATTTTCAAAGCTCAGTGGAAAATTTGCACTTTTTATATGAAAATCTTAAATTTGTTTTTATTATTTAAAATCTGTACTGTCCCGGCTACCAGAACAGCTGCGCCCCTGGAATTACATTATTTCTAGTAGATACCTATATAATCTACATAATATTGGAAGCTGTTAGCTGGAGCACCGTTGCATCTAGCCGGTGGCGGTGGTAGCTGTTGGCTCTAAGCGGTTCGATTGCGGATATTATGCCAATGCAACAAAGATCGTGTTATGCAATCATTTACTAGAGCGTAATATGATAACGAGATTTGTGACCCTGCGTGAAACGTCTTCGCCGGTGATACACCCGAAAGAGTGCAATATTAAAAGGGAAAAAAATTAAATGTCTGTTTTTCATATATTACAATCCGAAACGTTTTCTAAAGTGCAAAGACATTGAACCAAGAAACAATATTTCAAGCTTCAATAATTATTAAAATTATTTCTAGCATATATTTTGTGCTGGGGAGACATGAAAAAAATTCAGGTGCATCTAAAATTAAAGTAAATATTACACCAAATTTCTTTCTTTAACGCATTATCTAGTATTAAAGGATATCAAGTCTGAAATATTACTTCGTATTTGGCAAAAATTACGTAAATCGTATTAGTAGAAAATGGTATCAAACAAGCTCTTGGCAGTTAAGCATAGAAAAAAAACTCGAAAAATTCTTCAATAAGTGGCTTGATATTTATTTTTAATACATTTTATTATACTCTTAAACTTTAAAAACGATCTCCTGAAAAATCAAGTTTTTTGACATATGACGTTGTTGAAAGGAGTGAGCGATGTGTCTATATTCGTGTTTTTTTCCAATGAATAAAAATCATATACCTACAAAAATAAATATTTACAAGCTGCTAATAATTGTCTCAGTATGTTTTCAATGTTTTATAATCACTAATGATATAAATATGTCTATCATTTTTAATCATGCAATCACATGTGGAGTACGACTATAATATGGTATTGTTATTATCTGGTTAGTTAGATGCAGTGTGCGATCACTGAAAAACGGAATCTGCAACTGAAGAAAACTTCAAACCAGTTTTGTGAAACCGAATCGAAAGATTACGCTGCAGAATTGCGATACTTTTACTGGCGGTTCGCCGTTAAACATACGTGGAAAATATGTGTCGAGTCTAGTAAACTATCATTTAGAGATTACAGCGTGAAATCTGCGTAGAATAACTGCCGGATTGCCGGTAATCTTCGTTGGACGAACGGGGCTTTATGTATCGGCAGAGGAAGAAAGATGAGAGGTGATGTACTCGTACTCTCTCTGCTCTGTGCAGTCTAGTTTAGTTGAACAGTAGTTGCATTTACTCTTAGATGTGAACGTCTCGCGAGATTGCAGCTTCCGAACGGATTTGCTAGCTTTTTCACGAGAGTCCTTTGCTAAAGTTTATAAACGCTCAAAGTTCAACCGGTGTATCAATCATTTTAAACATGACAGTATATTCTTTTAATTTCAAACCGTGGTTTTTGGATACTTGGATTGCTTATTATTTGATTACGAACTTACGTGCTCCTTTTTCGTTTTTATTGTTATTATAAGTGTTGATTAAAATGTGAAGTGTTTTTCTTTACATACACGTGATTACTAGTTACAAATTAGTTATGTACAGTTCTCGTGCAAGTCTCAATTGCTTATTAGACTGTGAATGATATCGTGAAAAATAATTATTGGTTAAAGTAAAATACCGATTATTCGTGCGGGTTTTTGTCCATCACGGTTCGTTATCTAATGGAGTCGGTTTTGTGAAATTGGGAGAATGGTAACCGGGGATGTGAATAGTTATGCCCCGAGTTCAGAGACTGGAGTTTCGCGGGAGGGCTACTTCCTGGAGGGAGACTGTGCATTCCGAAAAACGCTCTCCTATTCTCACAAATAATATCTACGTGTTTCAACACTTTCCTTGTGCTCATAGTCCCGAAAATGATGAAACGATAGAGCTTCATACTTCCTCCGACGTTGAACCGGCAAGCATCCTCGAAACCTGCGATGAAGATGACAATCATTACGAAGACATTTTAACGAACGATCTTTTTCTTGCAAGTTCCAGAAATACAGACGAACACAACCTTTACGACACCGTCAAAACTACTCACCAATTGGAAAATTGTTCATGTCTACTTTATCGACGACCCGAAAGTGAAAAAGATATTTATGACCATGTTAGTATAGAAGAAAAACCAGATTTCAAAAGAAAGGTTATAAAAAGTGATGACGCGGTTATTCATACTGAATTACATGATTCGATAGAATCCAATGGTAATAATGAAAGTATTTATATTATAAAGCAATCAAGCCGAGAAGAAATCTTTAATTGCGATGAAATATTACAATCTGGACCTGCCGAAACATCAACTTGTGATGATTTGCAGGCTAAAAATGATGAATTGCGATTATTAAACGATATCGTTATTCAAGATGGTATTATTGGTAGAGTTTCTCCTGGTAATCACCTTGTTAAAGGTGAAGGTGAATGCCTCAAAGATGCTAAGGAATCACTAGCTGATATAAAAGAAGAGATTAGCGATTCCGACAGCGATGATTATCAGGAATTATTGCCAGATGTTGACATCAACCAATATCCACCGGAACTTTACAATGTGAAGAATAAGTATACTGTTACAAAAACGACTAGTGACAATAGTAGCTCTGATAGTTACGAGACCATCGATGAAGAGGAAGGTATCTATGACTACGTAGACGTCAAATCTTACCAGCTTGACAGACTACCGAAGCTGTACGACAGAATATTCTGCGACGATTCGAGCCAGAATTTGGTCAACACGAGTTACTGCATCGTGGATAATCTGTCAGGATTAAAGCTGGAGTACTTGGCGAGGAAAAGAAAGCTCGCTGGCGAAGAATGCGGGGATCTTTACAGCGGGCTCGACCTGAGCATGCGCGTGACCTTCAACCTGGATCACGAGAGGAAAAACGGAAGAAGGAACAGCAGCAGCAGCGACGAGGATGCCCCGTACCAGAGGAGACAGAGCAAAGGCGGAGAATCTTCACCGAGAAGAAATTCTTGCGTATCTATTTTGTCAGTCAAAAAAGCGCTAAGGTGTATTGGGATTATTCCGCCCCTGTCGTCGCTATGTACCACGGTTCTTGCGAAAAACGTAATTATATTTTTTCCTATTCTTTTTTCCTTATATCATTCCCGTGTAATCTGCATACGACTGCTGGAACTTTTACGAACAAGATAATATTTTAATTGATATTTGTATCATTGAGTATGGGTATGATAGTAACACGCAGTTATTTAAAATCGTCATTATGTTGAATTCATTTCATGCATTTTTGGACTAGATTTTTACACATATAGCTCTCTTTGCTCTTTTCGAGCAAACAACACATTTTCTCTCTAGATTTCACAAATGTCACATTGACTCGACAATATTTTGGGAGAAACTAGCCATTTTAATATTGTATCAAAAGAAAATTACTTTTTTGATTATTTTATTTTAATGCATATTCATCTCGTGATAGAATCAGTAGTGCTTAACAACTAAGATGGTTTTTTGTCATCCTTTTGATTCAATAGTATTTATCTGAAAACTTGATTCTGTTAATTCTAATTTTACACGCAATTTCCCGATTAGATGTTGATTGATTACAATCGGAGACTCTTTAATAATAATTGATTGAAATTATCATAATAATATTTTTTAAATGTATGGGTACCTATATAAGTATTGGTGGTATAACTAGCACATTTTACTGTATGAGCAGAGGTGAAGAGGATTCGCGAACCTCATGTTCAAATTATGTATGAAATGCCTATCCCTTTGTTAAATTCAAATAAAAAAATCTTGAAAACTTGTCATAAATATTATTACATAATGGTTGTTAGGTGTCAACTTTCCATATCCGAAATTTCTCATTTACGAGTCATCCTTTCTAGGATTGTTGTCTTATTATATAATAATTTTTTTTCACGCCAAAATAATGTACCTACATCATTTTTTATTTTAACACTAAGCGCGCATAATTAGTTTAAGAATATATTTAAATTTACTCTTTTATTTGATTGAATTTAATAAAATTTCCATCACAAGAAAACAAATAATATATTTTGTATTTATTTATTATTTCGGCATTAACTTTGTGGTAAGACATGTTACAATGATTAAGGAAACACTTGTTTTTATACCGCTTGAGTTTTATTAAAGACTAATAGTTTCGGAAGCTAAACTTAATAATATATAATAATAAACTAAATAATAATGAAACTCAAGTGGTATAAAAAACAAGTGTTTTCTTAATCATTGAAATCATGTTTTCATTATTAAATGAAGACTCGTATTAGACCACTAATTGGTGGTCAATCAGTGGTCAACAAGTGTTTAATTTTTAATAATCAACATGTCATTTCACAAAGTTAATGCCAAATTAATAAGCAATATAAATCATATTTTGTTTATTCTCCTTTACATTTTTTCCCTATTAATCGTCTTAAGAAATTAGTATTGATAACCTGCAGTGTGCTGGGACATTCCAGAAGTCGCCACCCTTAGTTGAGAGTGTATAATGTATCACGAATGTATGAAGCTTTGTAAAACTCATTTGAACGTTTAAAATGCTCCGCAAATATCATAGACTCGTTTCTCAAGTTCGTTGAATTTTTTAGAGGTTTTATTCACACTTTTATCCATTTTTTTCTCCATCCAACCTGGCCACTGAGCAACACTGTTGGGATAGGTTGAACTTACATAAGCAATTTAACGGAACATAATACGATATTCATACATTCAGCTATTCCAAGACAGGATTACGTTGATATTCTTCAATTGGACTTACGGTTTGTGCGGGAATTTCAAGCTGCAACAGGTTTTACAGAGAAACTGATTATTTTCTAAAGCCGTTCTTCGAATAGAAATTCTGTAAAATTTATCCGATCTTAACATCTTTCCAGTCTTAAAAATATATGTAACGAATGGCACTTCTTGTTAACTGTTAGTTTCAGTTGATGTAAAAATGATTACAACATTTTGAGTGTGTCCAAATACTTGTTCGTAAATCTTGGTTTCTCCACTTAGGAGTTATTTTAACATGTTGACCTTTCATCATAGATAAAGAAAAATATGGGAGACTGGGTATTTACAGGGCTTATGACCTGTCATAGTCTAGTGAAGTGAACACTTTACACAAGTGTATATGATATATGTATGAGTTCAAAAAATTAAGTAGTGTGGTTGTTAATTAAAGTATGTACAGAATTTCTCTTCCTATCCTCTGAGAAGCTTTCCTTAGTCTAACATAGATGGCTGTTTGTGAACTCATATGTATGTACTGTGTCATGAGATTGATCAATATATCTAGGAGTTCCGAAATTTTAACTAGTGTGCTTGTCAATTATGGGTATAATGGGGAATATTACACGTGTTTAAAGTGATCACCTTACTAGCCTATGACAAGTCATAAGCCTTGTAAATACCCAGACTTCCATATTCGTCTATGTTGAGGTGCAATGACTAGGACACTAGGGGTTGGATACCCGTACTCGTACAAGCTTGTCCCAGCAACTGTTAAGGCCTTACTCGCAATAGTAAAATTTATTACGCGTCCAGCTACGCGGAGAGACGGTCGCCACTAAGGAATATACTTTGGATTTTATGTTTTGGTTTTTTAGCATACTTATATATTGAAAAAAAATATGTGTATATTTAAAAATTTTTGAATTTAACTCCTTACCATTCAATAACCCTTTACTTTTCAAAACCATATATTTATTTCGAAGTGAAACTTTTTTTTCAATACAAAAACGGTGTTTTAAGAAAAAAAAAATCACGTCAAATGTTACCTGGGTTCAAAGAAAATTAAGCTGCGATTTAACGTATGTGGGGCCTTAAGGTTAAATGTATTAAAATCAAATCTTTAAACGCATTTCAAACAATAAAAACATTCGAAAAACATTTTTTCAGTCAACATTATTTAAATTTACAAATAAACTCCATTTCTAACATAAAATTATATCAAATAATGCCTTGAACCTTTACCATAACTTACATGTAATTATTATTATAATACAATACTTAAACTCATTCAATTTGAATTCATTTTGTCAGAAAAAATATATGAAATCATGGTTTACAACTTCTGCCTTGTTGTATTATACAACATAGAATTTTGTCTAGCCTCACACCGCGCACCGGTCAAATAAAATTCATGTGGAAAAAATACATAGTTAGTATTTTATTATATCTATCAACATAGCTTTAACATTAATAGATCCTGTTTGACTACATTCTGCTAATCGGAAAATTTGCATTTTTTGGTCAAATAATATTTTTTGTCCTAAAATTCAAACAATGAACCCACTCAGTAATGTGATACAGTGTGGAATTTGAGATAGTACCTAGTTAGTGGAAATCAGTTATATCTAGGTGTGTCTCACCTCTCGCCAGAACGGGTTGGGTGAGATTAGTGCATAATATTATGTACTGAATATAATTATCTGAACTTTGACATTGTTACGGACTTTGGAGGGTGACCAAACATCGAAAATGCCAAAATTATTCCGGTTTTGGGAAAGGTGTAAAAGTCCATGTTTCTTATATTATACATACAGCGGAGTTTCTTGTAAGCATATTATTCATTAATTGATTCAGCAGTCAGTTTGTGGTAATATCTATCAATTGTAATTTAAGTTTTACTTGGTAAATACCACTGTTTCTTAATTTATATATTGCGACACATGTTTCGATGCATTTCGCATCATTTTCAAAACGGTGTTTGAATTTAAAAATGGATAGAATATTATTCGTTTTTATACAAAACAAGAAAGTGTGAGCATCCCAGAGGTAACGACCTTGCATTTGCCTGGCTTAAGTGATTACTTTATACACTTGTGTAGCGTCTACCATTTTGGTCACTATTGAATACACTTGATTAATTTTTTACAGATTATACACTTGAATGCACTTTTTTGGATTCCTTTCGTATAGTAGTATAGTATAGTAGTAGATGTGTAATTTTGGCTGACGGTGTCGTCAGTTGAGAGTTTTGGAATTATTGTTATTATTTTCGCGTTCTGAACATGTTAAGTTCTGAATAATTGGAAAATTAGTATGTTTGTATCAAAAGTTTGTTCTCGCTTATTTTATTTACTACAAGAACTGTCTTTATAAACAACTTCTTCCTGGCTCTATCACAACTTATCGTCTTTGTAGACTGTTGGGGTCAGCTCTCCTCGTCCTCAGTTTGTAGGTTCTTCTATCATGGACAACGTCACCTAAAGCCATGCCTTCGAATCATGTTATCTTGTTGTAATATCTATGAATTTGTTTTTCTCCCTCTGGATGTCTTTCGAGGAAGATCCGTATTGCCTGGTTCACAATATGTTCAGGTTCTCTGCGTCCTATGCGCCCATACCATCACAATTTCCTTTTCTTTACCTTATTATTGATGACCATGATAATCCTAGGCTTCCACTAATGGCTTATTATTATTATTGATGACCATGATTAACCCAGGCTTGACCATCTAAACAACATAAAATAATAAGAATAATAACTCTATTTTTTATTTATTTTGGTTATACATTTAATAAAAGATCGTTTGACAGGTTTTTTTATACCCAATTGGATTAAAAAAATATATTGAAAGCGTTTAATGACTCCCCTCTTTTTGTTTTGCTTGTATCACTCGTATCGATATAATGTAATTGTTGTATTATTAAAGCTCCTACGTTGAATTATCGACGATTACATAAAATCTTCTAAAAAATGGTCTCCTTTTCGGGAGTACGTCGCGTGACCGATATTACGGCTTTTCGACGTGCATAAATTATTACCAAGAATGCGTGTCGTTTCGAAAAAGTGAATAATGTGGGTACATAACTCCGCCGATGCGCTATAGCGCTGATTTTATTATCATCATATCGGCGAAGTGGGGAGACTGGACGAGAAGTGAAAAAATCAGTTTGTTGTTGGTATCCGATGTGAGCGTCTAACTGTCGGCTTCGTTAATTTACGCTAATTTCAGCTTTATGGGTCACATAAACTTGATTATTTAGCAAATTTTCGCGTTTGTTTTTTCTACAGGAAAAATAAAATGCGGTAAGGCAACGACCTTTTTTGATATTTTTTGTTGCGAATCGTTCGTTTGTTTTCGGTTTTATTTTTGTTCGATTATCATATTATGTTGTGAGTAAAATTGTGACGTGGTTTTACTGTGAAACGTGAAAATATTTGTCCTCCCCTTTACAAGTGTGTTTCGTTATCTTCTTGATTTTATTGACACTTCAAACGTATTTTTCCCAGACCTAGAGCTTTTAAAAGCTGTACCTATATTTGACTACCTTTTACACATTTATTGTACATGATTTACCGACAAAACACCGGCTATTCGTTTGCTTGACTATTCAATAATTATTTTAATTTTCAACACTTACAGTAATAATCCGTACATAATGATCAAAAGCGTTTTTTCGTTTGTTTTTGGGCGATTAAAAAATATGAAATGAAAAGTGGTTAGTGTCAATATGGGGAGTGTCGTATAGTTTGAGTGATTGTCCCCATTTACGTATTTAATGGCATTTTAATTTAAATTTTGCAATTTTAAAGTGAAATCAACATTCTCTGCATCAATTATAATTCTTATCAGATAGAGATCGGTTAATTGTGATAACCGTTTTGCAATTAACAACACTAAGTGTTTCTGCAATACCTTTTTGAGCCAGTGCATTTATTGAAAAAGATGCACTTAATAAAATATAGATCGATAAATGTACTTTTGTTTATTTTGAGTAAGATCCGACTAGTTTAGCCCATCTTTTTGTGAACACTTTTAACACAATAAAAAGGATTTTTAATAAAAAGTTTAATGCAAATCTTGTTACCTACGTTACATGAATTACAAAATCAGCGCTACCACCATTCGAAAGAGATCACATTTTTTTTGGAAATACGCCTCAAAAATGTAGTTTAAAATGCACATTTAAATGGTCGTTTAATATTATTTTAAAAAGCGGCGTATAACTTTATGCGCATAAGAAAGTGATTAAATGTAAATTATTTTTCAGGCATCACGCAAATTGTAAAAAAAAGTAGTTTACAACGCACACTTTTCCTGATACAGCCGATGCTCAGCGTAATTTCTGAATATTATTGATTTAATATTTTTTCCATGAAAGTATTTTCTAGTTGTTACATTTAATATGACTCCGGGCTCCTGGACGACAAATGAAATTCTATTAAACAACATTTTGAGTGTGTCCTAATACTTGTTCACAAATCTGGATTATCTCCAATTACGAGTTATTTTTTTTAAATAACTCCTGATTGGAGGTAATCCAGATTTGTGAACAAGTATTTGGACACACTCAAAATGTTGTAAATAAATTAACCGGTCAAATGGAGCAAAAAAAGGTCAAAAAGCTTAAATAAAAAAGAAAATGACGTTTTCTAGCGTTTCTCAAGTACGTGAATATAATCCAGGATTCGGACCTCACATACAAATGAAAGATTTTCTGCTTAATAAAGGCTTCCCTCATCCCACCAGAGATGTCTCTAGTAAAATCTCGCACACTGTGTTTCGAGTTTGATCAATATATCTACAGGTTTCAAGAATTTGAGCAGTGTGGTTGTCAATCATGGGTAGAATTGGTGAATTTTACACTTAAGTGTAAAGTTATCACTTAAATTAGCCTATGAGGGTCGTAAGCCCTGAAAATGCCCAAACTTCTATAATCTTCTTCATCTATGTTGAGATGTCAAAAAATAATGTAAATCCTATTAATATTTATGAATTATTCAATCTTTACGCACGTTTGTGATTTATCATTGTTTACATTATGATTCATACTACCTTTTTGAATTCGATTAATGGAGTGTCGACATTGATTGCTTTAATTGATTTTTGCACGCATGTGCGAAATAGTTTCTTAACGGTGTTCGATAAATATATCTATTTTTTTATTATTGTTTATGATGGCATTAACCCAAAGATAATTTTAAAGTTATCGATATTCTGGTAAAGGCAGCTATTTTATTCAAAGAAATAAATAGCAACATTTTTAAAACAATAAATTTAGTTGAATTTCTCGGTAGAAGTTATATATAATTTGAAGAAAATAAATTAAACCGTCACTGGACTTATTGTATTCAAACAATGTTTTATTTTTTACATTATTTTTTGACATCTCCACATAGTTGAAGAAGAATATGGAAGTCTGGGCATTTACAGGGCTTACGACCGTCATAGGCTTGGTAAAGCGATCACTTTACACAAGTTCTACCCATGATTGAAAACCATTACTCAAATTTTACTGTACAAAGTCCTAATTTTGAACTTTTTTTGAAGTCCTAATTTTCCAGATTAGTGAACAACTATTTGGATACTCTAAAAATGTTGTAAAAGATGTATTATTTATTGTTTTTTTGTCTTTCATTTTTGAGTAGACATAAGACATAGATGATATTTACTTTTTAGAACAATTATAATCGTCGTATTTTGTAACCATTCCTATGAAGCATTCTTACGTTGTAATTTTAGTAATATCGGAATAATTTTCTCTAGAGATGTAATGTAAGTTTTCTTCCTTTTTGCAGCCCCAGACGTTCACTCTCCAGAGCGGGGAGGGGTCCGTGCGCACCCGCCAGGACCTGGGCGCCTCGGGGGTCGAGGACATGACCCAGCTGGCGGACCTGCACGAGGCGGCTCTGCTCTGGAACCTGAAGCTGCGCTACGAGAGGAACCTCGTCTACACGTACGCGGGCAGCATCCTCGTGGCGGTCAACCCCTACAAGATGTTCGACGACGCCTACGGGCTGGAAGTCGCCCAGAAGTACAAGGGCAAACTGCTCGGCTCTCTGCCGCCGCATCTCTTCGCCATAGGGTCGGCCGCGTACTCCCATCTGCCGGCTCCGCAGGTCGTCGTGATCTCCGGAGAGAGCGGCGCCGGGAAAACGGAGTCCACTAAACTCGTAGTCCAATATCTAGCCGCTGTCGCTCCGCCGGCTAGAGGTCAGCCGCTAGTTCCCGAGCAGATCTTGGAAGCCGCTCCGCTGTTGGAAGCGTTCGGGAACGCTCGTACCGCCAGAAACGATAACAGTTCTCGGTTCGGCAAGTACTTGGAGGTGTTCTTCAAAAACGGCGCCATCGTAGGCGCCAAAGTGACCCAATACCTCTTGGAGAAGTCTAGAATTGTGACGCAAGCCCCCGGCGAGAGGAATTACCATGTGTTCTACGAGATGCTCGCCGGCTTGTCGGAGAAGGAGAGACAGAAGTACGGGCTGGTGGATGCCGACAAGTATTTCTACCTCAACCAAGGCGGAGGCGATTGCGTGGCAGGCAGAGGCGCGGGAGGCTCGGATTGGGCTTCCCTCAAGGGTGCCATGCAGGTGTTGGGAGTTGGAGAACAGGAACAAGATGGAATAGTCAAGGTATGTTTATATTTTGTATATTAAAAGCATTGGTATGGCAATATAACACTCTCCTTATCATTCATCGTTTACTTTGTGTAATACCACTTTTACCACTGGTAAACGATGAATGATAAGGAGAGTGTTAAGGTATGTTTAGTTCTTCATTTTTGTTTACTTTAGTTCTATAATACTTTTTTTTAATCGGTCAGAAGCAAGTGTCCAGCATGTATCCGTTGGCCGCTTTAATATGCTACCATAGCCGTTTTCTATGTGATTTGAGGCCTGCATTGATTCTTGTTTATTTTAATGTACAGTATTTTAGTCATTGCCTTAATTTTTAATCCAATGGTAAAGAATGCATAATTTGCCGGTTTCTTATAATCATTAATTATTATAATGATCCAACGGCGCTTCCATTCTGTGGCCTTTTTTATTTATTCACCTCGACAAAAATTGCATCTAATATGTGAAACGAAAAAAGTTAGGAAATTTTGGAAGAAAATATAAATAATTAAGTAATAAACAATAGTATGGTATGGAGGCAACTGCTTTTTTGAAGTCGACTTCATCGAGGAGATGTTTTTTTTCCTATTTTATTTATCAGACTCTCAAAACTTCTTCGCCCTGGTTAAATATTGCGTTGTTATTACATTATTGTATCTAAATTCTCAAATCATTATTTTGTGGGCTGCGTTATGTAATAATACCTAATTTCTCCACCTAAACAATAAAACCTTGTTTTATTTCAACATCTACTAGGAACTTATTGGATTATTCACCATAACCAAATTGTTGTATGACCGTAATCCTAAGTTATTGCTCACATGCATACATTATTTCGGTTACTTCTTGCATTACCAGTAAGTAGCCTTGACGTTTTGAGTATTAATAGGCAGTTTTTAATTCAAATTGTAGGTTTCAAGATCGTTGTTTAGCTTCTAATACGAGTTACATAAAATATAATTTAGCAATTAAAACTTCCTCAATAAACAAGTTTAACTAGGTATTCATAAAATACGGCGAGTAATTAAATCTCTGGTTCTGAGGAAACTCTTCAGCCGTTATAATATACGGACGATTTGTAATAAATTGATTTATTGTTTCATTGTGTAGAATAATTTTTCCAAGTAGATTTCGTCCGACTTCAAAATGTAGTGATTAGCGCATTTGGCTACCATGTTGGAGGTCCCGGGTTCGATTCCCAGGGAATCAAAATAAACATTTTTAATAATAATAATAATAAAACCCTTATCCGCACCCCAATGGTGCATATGGCACTGCGTCATATAAACGCAGTGTTATCTTGATCGTTTACGCATGAAGGAAAGGTGATCAGCCCTCCGCTTCAGGTACCAGTCCAGGGTAATATTGAATAAATATGACAGTGAAAAAATCACTTATATTTATTTTACCCCCCTTGGGAATCGAACCCGGGACCTACAGAACGGTAGCTGAGCGTGCTGACCATTACACTACGGAGGCGGACAAACTTAAAATTTTTTAAAGGTGTTATTTCACTCTTATATTTATTTGATTTTACCGTAGACTGGAAGCGCAGGATTGATCACCTTGCCTTCGTACCCTGTTGGTCGTATAGTAATAACATATAATATTTATGTATAATTACGTTTACACACATTTAAATGAAACGATATTCCTATTTTTTTATGCCTAATATTCGAGTAGCCAGTGATTATCCCCTACATAACTAGGACTATTTGAGAAGGTTTACTAAAACAAAACGATCTTCATTTATCTATCTTTATTGGAATCTGAGCCCACCATCCACCCGCAGCAGTTATAGAGTCCTGAGGGACTCTCTGTCAGCTGCACATAGAGGAAAATCTTAAAAATATTTCTGAAGAAATAAATATTGCTCTATTCAATTAATGAGGGAGGAGGAGGATGTACGGACAGAGGCCGACACTTCGTCCCCACCCCTCGGGATCCCCTCATTACCTCTTTTAATTTTAATAAAATAAAAACAATAAAAACACAACAAAAAAAAAAAAACATTTATCTATCTGTCGTTTAGGTTAATGTTTAGAGTTAATATCAAACATTAAGATGTTTTTATTACGCACACTTTAAAGAAGTATCAAGACAGGCGCAGTCGTATTGGGAATTTATGAACCTAACAAAAGCGTAAGTGAAAGTACGTAATATGCAGTGGAATAAATATTCTGGCATGCTAATTTAATTCGTAGGAATTCAGAAATCGTTTATATAACGCTTTTCTGAACAGTTAATAGTAATCAAAATAATTTCAATGTTAATCCAATCACGGCGTTTTCCCGCTTGTTTTACAAAAATAATTATTGGTACTAGCAAAAAATAAAACTGCTAGGTGGCGTAGTGAAGAAATCTATTTGTATGTATGTATCAATAAAAGTAGTACGGAAAAGTATGACCAACTGCTTGAATTTCAGACTTTATTACTTAATGCTTGTAATTTTTTCTAATATGTACACAAATATGTAATTTTCCTACTATTTACGAAGGCCTAAGCGGCATAGGAATAAAGTTGTGTTAGAGTGGGTTCGAACTTATTAACTCTGACACATAAACTCGACACTAACCACGGGACCACGGCCCGACTTTTTACAATAACACACGCTCTTAAAAAAAAAAAAAAAAAAAAACAAATTTATAAATTTTATAACCTAACTATGTACCTAACTGTATTTCAGTGTACCAATAAAAAGTGGTCAGAACAAAGTTGTTTTATTTTATAAAGTTTATAAATTGTGCCACAAAGTATCTGCGAAAAACATTCAAGAAACAACAAATATATAGCTTTTTACAAGCTATAGTGTTGTTTTATTATATAAATTTCATTTACTGACATTTCACCAAGAAATGTCAGTACAAAACGTAAATTTGAAAGAGAAAATGTTTACAAAAAGTTAATTATTCAATTAATCAAAGGAAATAATAATGCAAATTATGAAACCTCTTCATCTTTAAGATTCAATAATACCTTAATAAAACAAGACAAATTCGACAGATCCATGCCGTAAACAATTAACAGCATCCTGCTGAAACAACAAGAAGAACGATAAAAGAACCATAAAAGAAGTTCAAAGGTCACTACAAATAATTGAAAATGCATACATGTCACTTCAATCTGGATTATACTTCACTGTGTATACCAATAAATAATGTTATATCCTTAATTATAAAACAAACGAAATACTCCTTTATACGAATCACTTATAAATTATTTACTTACGAACTGATTTGTAAAGTTATATCGAGAAAATATATATATATATATCCTTCTATGTATAATAGTAATAATTAGTACTTAAAATTTCGTTTACAGCAATAAAAATAACAGTAAAGCACTAGATCGTGTTTCATATAAAAAGTTATTGGATTTTTTGCATGTCAATTAAAATGCAATAATTTTCGTATTTCCTGCCCTAAGATATATTCACGATAAGACTAGATTTCATGCAGATAATTCTAACGGAAATACATTTTTTGCAATAATTTATATAACACAATAATAATAAATCGGATGTGTCTTTGAAATGCTTCAATAAATTCGATTTCGTCATCTAAATTGCTATTCACTCACGTTACATATTATGGTAACTCCTTATCGTATTTTTTGTAACTTTGGAGTACTCAAAACGTTTCTACAAGCAACTGAGTGTAGTTATTTTTAATATAGATTTGTGTTGTGTTTACAAGTTATGTTTTTATATATACTTAGTTATCGTCTATTTTAATAGATTTATATTATCCACTGACACTTCGTGACGGGATTGCATTTTTAATTTATTATTAGATTAAAACCAATATTTTTAGCTTTTCCACTTTTTTATTTGACCAGCGACCTGGTTTCGTCGTTCCCGACATCATCAGACTGGACCAGTCTGATGATGTCGGTAACGACGAAACCCGGTCGCTGGTCAAATAAAAAAGTGGAAAAGCTAAAAATATTGGTTTTAATCTAATAATAAATCGTCTATTTTGGTTCTATTCCTCATTTCGTCATTTCTTACTTTATCGCTCAGGCCTAAACCAAGCATGGATCTTTTCATAGATCGCTGTGTGCATTTGAGCTTCCCAGTGTTTCTTTTTATTCATGCTTATTTTATAAAATAAATTTAACAAGAATAAATAATAAAAAAGAAATCATATCGTGGGTATACTGGCAAAAAACGTTAATTTCAAAATCCCTGTTTGAATTATCCCTGTTATTTAAAGCTTTTAGCCTGAATAAAATACCCGCTATTAAAATTAAAGTTAAATTTATTTTTAAAACAACATAAATATGACTTTCAAACTGCTCAGTGTATTTTCGCAGTTTATAGAAGGATGAAAACTTTATAATACTGCATCATTAAGTCAAAATTGTATGTTTTACTGAACAGTTACATAGATAAGTTTACAATAATGAGTAACAAAAGTAAAAAATAGGTATTTGTAACATTCCATTTAAAAAAAATCACATATGTCATTAAATATAAATACCTGGAAGAGGGGTGGGAAGGAGGAAAATGTGAAAAGGGAAAGATCAAATCTCAAGTCCGTCATATAGGATGAACGTCATGAACGATAAATATAGGATCTTGTTTAGAGTTTTTTCCAGTACGTCCACGATATTTTCTTGGTGAGTAATTCAAAATGTCGTAGTGGGTAATAGGTTGCCGACCACTGGTCTAGTTTCCATTGTTGAATCGGTCATGTTGCGGATCCGTAGGTGCTGGCGACGATCCTGCATCTCGGCAACGTGTACTTCCACCGGCGGCAGCTGCGGCACGGACAGGAGGGCGTGGAGGTGGGCAGCGAGGCCGAGGTGCGCTGGGCCGCGCACCTGCTGCAGGTGGACTGCGCCGAACTGCAGCGCGCGCTCACGGCGCGGCTCACCGAGGCGCGCGCCGAGCGCGTGCACACGCCGCTCGCCATCGACCAGGCGCTCGACAAGCGGGACGCCTTCGCCAAGGCGCTCTACTCGGCGCTCTTCAACTGGTAAGGCGACACCAACTCTCCATTCTCATTGTCACTGTCAGCCCTTGTACTCGGCGCTCTTCAACTGGTAAGGGGACAACGAGACCATTTCTGACCTCCATACCCTCTCTCCATAGCTCTCCATACCCATCGCCTTGGCGCTCTTCGACTGGTAAAGCGCCAGCGAGATCATCTTATGACTCGACAACTCTCCATCCTTATTGCCTTTGCCGAGCCCTTGTACTCGGTGCTTTTCAACTGGGTAAGGCGATAGCTTCTTCATTTTATGATTCGAAAACTCTCCATCCTCATTGCCTTTGCCGAGCCCTTGTACTCGGTGCTCTTCAACTGGATAAGGCGATAGCTTCTTCATTTTATGACTCGACAACTCTCCATTCTTATTGCCTTTGCCGAGCCCTTGTACTCGGTGCTCTTCAACTGGTTAGGCGATGGCTTCTTCATTTTATGACTGGACAATTCTCCATCCTCATTGCCTTTACCAAGCCCTTGTACTCGGCGCTTTTCAATTGGTAATGGAATACCTTTATCATTATATGTCTCGACAACTCTCCATCCTCGTGTTCTTTTTTTTTTTAAATAGAAATATTTGTGTTTTTATTATTTACACAAATATTTTTTAATTTCATACTATTTCTGTGAGCCTATGCGGCACATTATTAGAAATAGGTATCAAATTGTAGTAGAGTGGGTTTGAACCGAGAAACTCTGACTTGAGAGTCCGCGACACTAACCACGGGACCACAACCCGATTGCATCTGTGTTCTTCAGTTGGGTAAATGCCTTTGCTGAGCCCTTGCACTCGGCGCTCTCTAACTGGTGATACATCGTTCTCATTATATGCCTCGACAACTCTTCATCCTCATTGGAACTGTGAGCCCTTGTACTCGGTGCTCTTCGACTGGTAAGGCGACAGCAACTCTCCATCCTCATTGTAACTGTGAGCCCTTGTATTTGGCGCTCTTCCACTGATAAGGCGACAGTTTTATCATTATATAACTTCACAACTCTCCTTCCTCATTGTAACATCGCAAATCAGTTGGATGAATGCCTTTCGAGCCCTTCTCGGTGCTCTTCAATTGGTAAGGCGACAGCGAGATAATTTCTGACTTAACTCTCCATCCTCATTGTCATTATGTCCTTCGGTTAAGGTGGAGACTGACCGGAGAATTTCGTCGTAACATAACGTCGTAACATTGCTCGCGGCGAGTATCAGCGAGCATCCGAAACTATGGATGGAGCGCTCGG
The DNA here is from genome assembly GCF_059751285.1 of Brachycentrus maculatus. Lineage (NCBI taxonomy): Eukaryota > Metazoa > Arthropoda > Insecta > Trichoptera > Brachycentridae > Brachycentrus > Brachycentrus maculatus. The sequence continues at coordinate 2,040,731 of NW_028280796.1, forward strand.
CTCGGTGTACTGACTGCCTGAATGCTCGCATCGTAACATGTTACGTTACGACGAAATGCTCCGGTCAGTCTTCACCCTTAGATGAATGCATTCGTCAAGTCCTTGTAGTTGGCGCTGTTCAACTGGCGAAGCAACATCTTCACTATCACCCTTCTGGCTTGACAACTCTGTGACGTATAGAAGCAATATCTTATTATCACATTTAATATTACAAGCTTGAACTCTTTGTTGTCGTAATCACTATATTGGTAACCGCTTATCCTACGGCAATGTCCTCCAGACGAATGCTTATTTGTTGTTAATTTCGCTCTTTTTTTTCGTTTTACCTTTGTTGTACCTATACATATAATTTTAAAATAAAGAAATTTGCGATTGATTGTTTCATTATAGATACTCAGTTGATTTCAAGGAAGGAATCCAGTTTTAAAATAACTGTAATCGTAACTTTTATACCGGTTATAGATAGTTTGCTCTATATTATGTAGAAACATAAATATTAAATGTAATATGCATATTGCCACTTTACTATCAACTTTTAGGTATATGGAAGATTTTAACAGTTTTTTGTTGAATCAATTTTAAAGCATTTACTTAATTTGTTAAACTAATCTCGTAAAAATTTGTAACATTAGTATCTCAAAGCTCTAGAATAATTTTTCAAAATAGTCGACCTTCTTTGGAATGTATTAATTAGGTTGTTCCGCATTTTCTACGCCTTTTGCGTCGAAAATTAAATAGTTGTTGTTTTTTGTAAATATTGACTAAGTTGTAATATGTATATGTCATACAGAAGTCAAATATGGATGTAAGAAATTTGTTGTGGCACGAAATATGAATGTTTGCACATAAAATGTTTTTCGAAAAGGGTACACCTATCAATGTGTAATTTTCTCAGAACGATGGGACGCTTATTTCTAGGTAAATGTGTGTATTTAAGTCCTGCTTTTTAATGTAACCTTAAACTATTTTAACCTTTTATATTTTTTACAAGTTAAATGAATCTACGCTGTATCGCTGATATTTCACTGCCTTCTATATCATTAGTTGACCAATACATAAATTTATGTTTCAAAATATGAATAAATACATTTATGTAGTTAAGAAATATTATATAGTTAAGAAATACACATATTTATGCTTCGTATATGGAATAGTTCGTGAAAACGTATAAAGTGTTTTTATAAAATATCAAACAAATCGCAATTTATGGCAGTCAACAGTAAAAAAGAGAGGCAATCGAACACTTTTATAGTGCGAATTTTTCATCGTCATTCTTTTCACGCATCCACGATAGTTTTTCCACTTTTTTCTTCTTATTTCTCTCCTTCATGTGACCACATTCCTGTACTCCACAAGTTGCATCTCTGTTTCAAGAGTCCCAAATCATAGTCATCGGGGTGGGTCGGTAAAAACACTAGAGCAATATGGAAGAGTAGATTTTGAAACAGGGCTACATCCCATCTCCCTTACCTTTTGTAAAAGTCCTTCAAAACTGCATAGCATTTATATTAAAATTGACGATGTGCACGTTTCATTCTCATTACAATTTTTTTCAATTTATTACGAATTTCTGTCAAGGTCGTGTAGTCAATAATTCGGCATTTTTTATGTTTACGTTCTGCGCATCTTGTGAATACTCCATGCGTGAATTAAATTCGATAAATAATTCATTACATTTTGATGTTTTTACCATATTGGGCCAATGCCAAGTGGTTGATTGAAGGTGGAACACACCTCTGTATTATTTATAATATACACACAAACAGGACAAATATTTTCGGTAATTAACATGACTACATGAGCTTAGCGCGTAAACATTGCCAATGATTTTTTTCGGTAATTAATATTCACGAAGGTCAATTTTGATTTGTTTTCCCCCCCCCCGTCAATCATATTATAATTTCATCGCCTAATGATTTATAGAGGTGTATTTTGACGCATTGAGTTTTTTTAAAAAAATATTTTTTTGCCAGACTGCGCAATAAGCATAAAGAAAAAACGGTCATTTTATGTAGGTTACGTATTTTCATTTTCATACTACACTCTCGATTTTCCGGGATGGATGGTGGATGGACCAATTACTCATCAATACACGCGCTACAACTTCAGCGCAAACTTAGTTTTCAGTTCATACATTAAATACTGGACATTTTTACTTTTATATTTTTTTACAAAAATGCTAGTAATATTGGTATATAACCACTCACCGAGATGTTTTGTCTACCGGTATTGAGACGTACCCGTTTCTTCGTCAGGACAACCACTACAACAGCATGCAAACAATACTACACGTCACTACCATAGCACTATTCACACACTTATAACTGCATAAAATGTTGATTTGAAAAAAATTGTTTCAACAAAACAAAACGCCAACTGTCAACTGTGAAATATAGTTTTTTGTTGTTTTTGTTGGGGAGGACATAAAAAAGCAAACCGTAGTACCTTTATATGATATTATGTAATCAGGTAGTAATCGTTGCTGTGACTCAGTCTGTTTAAATGTAAAAGAAGGAAAAGAGATACCACACATTTAAAAAATAGCAGATGTCAAGAAGCACTCTGTCCGCCATGGGCAGTGTTTAGTATTGCATGTGTTGGTGCTATCTATGTTCAACAGATGCTCATATTTATTACAAAAGTATGTGGAGCAGAGGACAAATGAAATTTTGCCCAATATGTAAATGTCTACCCGGATTTTTAAATATTTGTTTGGGGACTGGAAAGGGTTAATGGACAAGATATAACACCCTTTCTGACATTAATTCAGTTTCCAATGATGATGTTCAAAGAATTTGTATTAATTTTATCCATATTTTATACATCATTTGCAGAACTAATTAAGTTTTTCGCAAAAAACTTTTTCATTCCTTGTGCCTAAGATATTTAATTTAAGAAACCATCAAGAATTCCAGTAGTGATCAGGTCTTTAAGAACAGTGTCCGTCGATGGTTGCTTCGCATTGGAAGGGACAAGGTAGAAAGTGATTTAATTAAAGTCCAGGTGTAATTATTTTATTGTAAAACCTTTATACCGTAAATTATTATTGTATCTCTTGTATGTAATGTATATAATCTAATAATCATAAAAAAAACAAACAAATAATAATAAAAAACAAAAACAAAAAAATAAATAAATTGTATTAACATGTTAGTATTTCGGCTCAACATAGGCCATGCCGAAAGAGCCGTAATACATATAGTAAATGTATCTATAAAATAAATATGTATCGATGAATGTTTCTATGTATCTATGAAATAAATAAATAAATAAATAAGAATATTATTGCATTTTATTAATCAGTTGATTATTTGTAATTCAGGCTCGTTTCCCGGGTGAACTCCATCGTGCACCGCGGCGGCACCCACGACGCCCAGCGCATCTCCATCCTGGACATCTTCGGCTTTGAGGACCTCGCGGAGAACTCCTTCGAGCAGCTGTGCATCAACTACGCCAACGAGAGTCTGCAGTTCTACTTCAACAAGCACGTCTTCAAGCTGGAGCAGCAGGAATACCAGAAGGAGAGGTTGGAGTGGACCAGCCTTACTTGGGTGGACAACCTGCCGGGTAATTGGTGTTTTATAATACAATTTCCACCTTTTAGCACTGCCTCATGCCCTTGGACTGCGAGAAGCATAAACATCGTCGCCTTCCAGAAATTATCTATGATCTAAGCACAATTTTATGAGTTTTGGTGCGTTTTTGCTCCACTTTTTACTCCATCTCTAACAAAAAGATCATCTGTGTAAATAGTGGAGTTTACGTAATTTAGACTTTCAGTTATGATGTTATATGTTAAATGTTTATGTTGTATGGTTCAGTTATATGTTTGTTTAAAAAAAACAAATGCAGTATAGTTTATTTGTTAATGTGGTTTAAATTTTAAAATATTACCAAAGTTACTTTGTGGTAAGACATGTTAAAATGATTAAGGAAACAATTGTTTTTATACCACTTTATGTTTAATTTATGAGTTTATTAATGACTATAAGTTTATTAATGACTATAAGTTTTTTTGTCCGCCTCCGTAGTGTAATGGTCAGCACGCTCGGCTACCGTTCTGGAGGTCCCGGGTTCGATCCCCAAGGGGGGTTAAATAAATATAAGTGATTTTTTCACTGTAATATTTATTCAATATTACCATGGACTGGTACTTGAAGCGGAGGGCTGATCACCTTTCCTTCATGTGTAAAACGATCAAGATAACACTGCGTTTATATGACACAGTGCCTTATGCACCATTGGGGTGCGGATAAGGGTTTTATTATTATTATTATATAAGTTTCAGAAGCTAAACTTCCATCGTCAGGTCTGAATAATAACTTATTGAGACCTCATTGCATTTGAAGAAAATCACGTGAATTGTTGGTCCAACAATAATCAAGTACTAATTGAGATTTTATTTTGCATATATTTCTAGATAAAAAATAAAGTAGATTCTCATGAATGGATTTGAATACATACTCATTTTAATGACATAATTTGTTTACTTATAATTTATCAGATTATGTTAATCCAAGCCTCACTTAATCCTAGGAGAAATTTAAAATAATGAGACGCAAATGATCACATTTTAAACATTAAAACAGAAATGTTACAATGATATTCCATTATTTTTATTGGATAAAAGCCGAAATATACGAAATAATTTCATAAAAAGTGAAAGTTTTCAATTGCTAATGGTTTCTCACACTGAATGAAAACATTTTTATTCATATTTACCATTATTATTGTTATGCATTCGTGTTTAAAATACGAGATACCCAGTTTTATTTTAATAAATATCTATCCATTCACTTTTGCTTTGTTTGTGATTGCTTTATTTTGTATTATCATCGGCGGAATGATTCATTTGCGCCTATTTGAGCAGTACCATGTGTTATTGTTGAATGAAAGCAATCATATAATATGTATGCTGTAAATATTATTTAATAAACCTCAATCGACAGCTGTATGTATTAACTTAAATTTAAAAATCCAGATTGCTTGTTAGCCCAAATCCAGTCATTTGAACCCAAAAATAGAATAAATTGAAAGAATCTATCCCCTATTTTAATAATAATAAAGCCCTTATCCGCACCCCAATGGTGCATAGGGCACTGCGTCATATAAATGCAGTGTTATCTTGATCGTTTACGCATGAAGGAAAGGTGATTAGCCCTCCGCTTCCGGATATTACCCGGTACCAGTCCAGGGTAATATTGAATAAATATAACAGTGAAAAAATCACTTATATTTATTTTACCCCCCTTGGGAATCGAACCCGGGACCTACAGAACGGTAGCAGAGCGTGCTGACCATTACACTACGGAGGCGGACAAATCCCCTATTTTACAATACTTAATCAATTGAGAAGAATATGGAAGTCTGGGCATTTACGGGGCTGACGACCGTCATAGTCTGGTTTAAGTGATCACTTTACACATGTGTAACATTCACCAATTCTACCCATTATTGACAACCACACTACTCAAATTCTTGGAAGTTCTATATATATGAACCAATTTAGAAACCTTGTTCTTGAATCACTAGAACTTCACTAGAGACATCTATTGGTGAGATGTAAAGAAACTTTAGATGTAAAGAACAATTGAGTAAGTAATTTTAGGTACTTATCTATCAACAGTCATGTATTCATAGATGTGAGGCCAAATGACAGAATCTATTTTGTTTCTTCCTACCTCTATTATTCATTTATTGATAGGTCTTTTGTACAAAGATTCACTATTTAAAGACTTTATGGATAAGAGAACATAGTTATGTAGTTTCATTGCATATTACTCAAAGTTGTATGTATGAATGTGTTTTTTTTTAAAGAGAATAATCCGCCAAGCCTATATTTTGTCTGCAAGTAGAAAAGTAAAGATAGGGAAGGTAAATATGAAAGATATTTTGGATTTTTTTTCTTCTTATATTCATTTTGCGATTGGCGGGAAATAAACCTGTAAAACCAGTTTTGTAGACAGATTACATCCATCCCATGGTGCCTGGCATGTATTTGATAAGTTCTGCGTAGACTGTGACATGAATGAAAAGCTTATATTTTCGCCAATATATGGCGTACGCAAAATTATCTTTTTAAGAGTGACTAGTGCGTTAGCAAAATAAATGATAAAATGATTGCTGAGAATGCATGAGACAATATGATGCAAACTAAGTGGCTTGTTGTTTTGTATGGTGTGATATTATTTATTTATCAACCAGGAAATAAATAAAATAATGAGATTCACACTATAACAAAATCAAAATAAACAAATTACTGTTTAATACATTCGATTTTCTATAATTTATTTTTGATATTCTCTTCATTTGTTTTTGGTTCTCTTTCTTTTCAGTTATTCAACTGCTCAGTAAGAAACCGGTGGGGATACTCCATCTCTTGGACGATGAGTCCAACTTCCCCCGAGCGTCAGACAATTCCTTTTTGGAGAAGTGCCATTACAACCACGCCCTCAACGAGCTGTACTCTAGACCCAGAGTAGGAGGGAAAGAGTTTGGGGTAGGTTATTGCACATTAAATGATATGTATTACATTTTTGTCCACAATATTTGTTGAATATTATTATTTAATCTGTGATATGAAGAGAAAAATATATCCGCAAAAAAATACTCACTTTTCTGTTATATTTAAGTTTGCAAGAGATTACTATTTATTAAAATAGATATCGAAAATGTTTTTTTTTTGGGAATATGTGTTGAAAAAGTATTTTTTAATTTTTTTTTAACTCCTTACCTTTCAATAACTCTTTTTTTCTAAACCATGTATATATTTTGAAGAAAAACATATTTTTTCATTATAAAAATGGTGTTTTAAGTAAAAAATTCAATTACGTTAATTGTTACCTGGACTTGAAGAAATTTAAGTTGTGGGCTATCCATTATCCCAATGATATAATAAAAGAGAAAAAAATATATTAATGAAAAAAAAATTGCCTCTCAGTTATTCTTTAGTTTGTAAGATTCATCTCTTGTACATATGAATCCTTTAAAGTCTTACCTCATCATATCAGGCGCTTCCTATTGCCATTTTTATCCTACCTCAGTACTTAATTATTATGATGATTCTCTACAAAATGGTTGAAATAATATCCATTGTGTATTGCAGATTCGGCACTATGCCGGGCAGGTGTGGTACTCGGTGGAGGGCTTCCTGGACAAGAACCGCGACCAGCTGCGGCAGGATGTGATCGAGTTGCTCTGCAGCAGCCGGGTGGAGATGGTGGCCGCCATGTCGGAGAGGCTGAGGGCGCAGCACCACGGGGGCAAGGGGACGCCCCGAGGAGCCAACGGAAGATTCGTCACCATGAAACCTAGGACGCCAACCGTCGCAGCCAGGTAAATTTATCTCTTTATTTTTCTTATCACATTGTTGTCCGGCAGTTTTTTCATCAACCTCGATTCTTAAATATACTCAGGCAGTCTGCCCCCCGACCCTCAGGAAACTTATCATTAGTAACCGTAAACCTGATTCTGATCTGTACAATGTTTTTTGTCATCTCTTGCTCTCTACCAAAAGTAAGCAAATAGAACCCTTATAAGCATCTCCCGCTCTCTACCAACAGTATGTACTTTTAAATGTTTCATGGTCTTTCTTTAAATCCTTGTCAGAACATGGTCTGCTTCTTTGTATTCTTCATTAGAATATATGGGTACCACATAACATATTAACCACCTTAAGCCGACTATATGGCTTTTCGCTACTAACCGTAAATGATCAAACACCGAAAAGTTGTTTTTTCCAATGTAAATTTGATGAAATTCATATAATTAATAACAAATCGACAGCAAATTAATAACAAAATCTGGAACAACAATAGATGCAAATTTTACATAGCTAAAATATGTATGTAATTTAAATATAGTCTTTTAGTTTGCGTTACTCATAATTAACATGAATTATAATTTTTGTTTCACTACTCCTGATTTTGTGATATGGCTGTACCCCCTCATACTACCTGCTAAAGGAATTAATAAGTAATGTAATTCTTATTGCAGAAGCCTAATATGTGACTTCTTTTAATATACTCATTCAAAATAAGAATTCAGGCTGTGACACTGTACAATAATTTGCTAACAGACAAAAACTTGAGATACCTACCTGCCTGCACTTGTCTGGCATGCTGTCTCACATACCTATCAGCATTTGTTCACTCTCCATCTTCTTCATTTGTCTAGGTTCTCCGATAGCCTACAGCAGTTGTTGGAGTCCATGTCCAGAAGTAACCCGTGGTTTGTGCGATGCATAAAGCCCAACGTGGACAAGACTCCCATGAGGTTCGACATGCCGTGCGTGCTGCAGCAGCTCCGATATACCGGCATGTTGGACACTATCAAAATCAGACAATGTGGTTATCCCGTCAGACTGAAGTTCCACCCGTTCGTTGAGAGATACAGGTAATACTTGGCTGCAATTTATCATTACTAAGGAATATCAGTTTTTTTATATTATATTTCTGCACTGCTAATATCCATGTTTATTTCCAGATATTTGCTGCCAAATGCGATAGCTCGAGGGACTCCTTTCAGAGAAGTTTGTCGGTCTATTTTGACATCTGCACCTCCTTCGGGAACAGGTAATCAGAATATTTTTCTTTATAAAATAAAACAACTTTGTTTTAACCACTTTTATAGACTGTTAGGACTTTTATAGAAGTTGTTTTATTTTATAAAGTTGATAAAATGTGCCACAAAGTATCTGCAAAAAACAGATAAAAAAAAAAAAATTCATTCAATAATATCAACTAATGAAATATTGTCACTTGTTTTAAGAGAGAAATCTAGCCAAAATATGTGTTGATAGCTCAGTACAATAGAGTTATCTAGGAATTGAGTGGATATTTTGAATTGTATCTTCATATAATTGAGAGAATGGATACATGTTTATATCAAAAATCAATTAATAATGTTATATAAGTTGCATCTTTCGCCATGCATTCTTCCTCAAAAGACATCTTGAGAAAGACCAAAGAATTCACGGATGCTACAGTAAAGATAACACAATTCGAAGGCATGGCCTAGGTGACGTTGTCCACTATAGAAGGACCTACAACCTGAGGACAAGGAGAGCTGACCCCAACAGTCAACAAAGACGATAAGTTGGGATGGAGCCAGAAAGAAGAAGATGCATTTTTGTGGGACTAGAATAGTGCTAAACTTAAATTTTTACACATTTTTTTGGTAATTAAAATGTAACGTTTTAAAAATCACTGATTTTAAAACAAAGTTACATTTTAATTATAAAATGGAAAATCACAAAGTTAGTGCTTCAAATATAAATTACATTTTTTTGGAACTAGGCCACTGATGTAAACAGTAAAAGCACATCAGTTTGAACAATGATTATTCTAATTCTGCCATTATTCGAAAATCATCAGATTCTGATTTTTTTCAATGATTTTTTCAAAAAAACTTTCTTATTTGCATTGCATGGAACAAAAAAAAAAATCAAATTTCATCTGAGATTATAATGAAATTCCCGTTTGTTCCCAGCCGGTCCAGACTATCAGTTGGGAGCGACCAGGGTGTTCCTCAGGGAGAGTTTGCAGAGGAATCTGGAAATGGGAAGAGGAGATAAGCTCAAGGTCGCGGCTGTCACGTTGCAGAAGCACATGCGAGGCTACCTTGCCCGGTACGCCATCTCATCTTATTTTGGCTGAGACCTGATTGGTTTAATTGATTCCTTTCATTAATATCCCTCACTCCTTTCAAGAACGTCAGAAATAAAAAATCATCAATTTTCAGTTGTGCATGTTTTTGGAATGTCCAGAAAATGTACTATATCCCAGCAAAAGAGGCATATTTTTTATTTAATATTTACCCGCTACAGGGCAGAAATTGTTGAATTTGCATTTTGAAGAAAAGGTATTGTTTAATTATTTTTTTTAAATAAACTAAATATTTTTGAAATGGAGAAAAAACCTTCGGGTTTTACCTAAAAAGATCTGTTGCACGGTAAAAAGTTCAATAAGTGGCTTGATATTTATTTTTAATTCATTGTGTTATATTTTTAAACTTTAAAAACGGTCTCCTGAAAAATCAAGTTTTTTTATTTATGACGTTCTTGAATGGAGTGAGCGATATGTCTTGTACCCTAGCTATTGCTGCCTCTTTCCTCCTTTACCTCTTCCAAACCAATAGTTGCTATTACCTTACACATAAACTAGTATCCCTTACCCATACTTCCATATTACTTTATTTATTTTACTCTTTTTTCATTTAGGAAACACTACGGAGCGTTGGCTCGGAGCACTTTGCTTATACAGTCTTGGTGGCGTGGAGTTTCACACAGAAGAAAATATAACAAGGTTACAACTTTTACATACTCATATTTGTAGTCTGGAAATTATGTAGTTCAGTGATATAAAATAGAGTTAAGTTTTGGAACACTTAGATGATTTGTATTTGAGGAAAATGTTTTCTTGTGTTAAAAATATTGATAAAGATATAGAAAAGGGAGTGAATGCTGGGAACAGATTGAATGGTGCACTGAAATCAGTTGAAGCTAATAAAAACCTGTCAGTGAAAGCTAAACTGGCAGTACACTACAGAGTCCTGGTTCCAACCCTAATGTATGGAAATCAAACATGGGGTTGGAAAAATAAGAATTATAGCAGACTGAATGCAGTCACAATGCGATCAAGAAGTCATGTATGAGAAGATGCATGAATGTTCAAGAGGCAAATTTGTTTGCAAAGACAGATTGGTGTGGCGTTCCATTCTCTCTGCCTATGCCTCTCTCGGTGTGATGGTATGTTAGTTAAGAATAACTGTAATTTTCATTCAAACCATTATTCGCACCCCAATGGTGCATAGGGCACTGCATCAAATAAAAGCAGTGTTATCTTGATCTTTAACGCACAAAAGAAAGGTGATCAGCCCTCCGCTTCAGGTACCAGTCCAGGGTAATATTGAATAAATAGTAGAGTGAAAAAATCACTTATATTTATTTGACCCCCCCTGGGAATCGAACCCGGGACCTCCAGAACGGTAGCCGAGCGTGCTGACCATTACACTACGGAGGCAGACAAATTGTAATTTGATAGAAGTACAAAATTGTAATTTAATAGAAGTACTTACATAGGATATTATTTACATTAATTTTCGACAGTTTAAAATGATGCAGTTATATAAAATAATAAACTATTGATTCTTTTTTCGACAGATGATTGAGGGAATCGTGCAAGCTCAAGCCCTCGTCAGAGGCAGGCGAGCCAGGAAGCGATTCGGAGCCCTCAAGGAGCAACACAGGCAAAGGGCCGAAGCCCAGAAGGCTGCTCAGTAAGGAATATTCACTAAAAAATGTTTTATCTGAATGTTGCACATATTGGGAGTGTAAATGGGAAGTAATGTGAAAATGTTTGCAGAAAACGAGCAGAACAGAGACAAGCCAGGGAACGTTTGGAGCGTACGACTGCTGCAGTACATCACCTGGATATTCCGGCAGAATTAGCATTTATCCTTTCCAAGCTGGACCAATGGACGCCACCTCACGCAGACAGGCAACTAGTAAAGGTACTTATTACGATAAAAGTTACGGGGATAATAGAGCATTTATTTTTATTAACCGTTATATTAATATATCCACTCCAGTATACTTCGCCACAAGTGCGGCCCTTTAATATATCAATGATGACACCAGTGTATTTTGGGGGTCAACCTGAGAAATTGTATTGGTGAGATGTAAAGAAGCTTTTTATTAAGCAGAAACTCTTATATATGTGTGTTTGTGTAGTTCGAATCCTGGATTATAATCACACACATGAGAAACGCCAGAAAATACCATTTTCATTTTTATTAATAAGCTTATAATTTGACCAGATAATTTATTTACAACATTTTGAGTGTGTCCAAATACTTGTTCACAAAATCTGGATTATCTCCAATTACAGGAGTTATTTTCATAATATTTTTTAACAACTCATCAAAGATGAAGAAAAATATGGAAGTCTGGGCATTTACGGGGCTGACGACCGTCATAGGCTGGTTTAAGTCATCACTTTACACCCATGTAAAAGATAAAGAGTTTCTGCTTAGTAAAAACCTTCTTTACATCTCACCAATAGATGTCTCTAGTGATGTTCTAGTGAATCAAGAACAATGTTTCAAAATTGGTTCATATACTGAGAAATTGTGTTGCAGCGTGCGTGTTTCTAAAGTTTCGATTTGTCAATAACTGAAAAATTATAGTGAAAAATATAAATAAACCAATAGTTTTCGCCCTTGCAATGTCGGATTCATCTGATAGTGATGTTGAAAGCGTTTGTTATACTCAAAACAGTGATAGTAACGATGAAATAATAATGTTTACCAATCGGAGGATTGGTAAACATTCGATAATGAAAATTCCAAGGATGAGCCAATTTTACACGACCTTGACGCATTCTTGTGAGTGAACATTTTCTGTTTTTTTCTTCTCAAATTGAATTTTTAAATATATATAAGTATGTTTATCACAAAATGCTATTTTATTTGAGTAGTTTGTGTTCTCCACCAATATCAGAAAGAAATACTAAAATTGATCAATATTTGAGATTTTTTTGTTGATTTTATACTCACTACAAGGACAATTTTTGCAACAAAAAAAAAATCCGCAATTTTAGCATACAAATAAGAAAAAATCTCAGAACTAAAACGTTTAAAGGTAGATAATCAAAAACATATCGCAATTTGCTCCAGGTGGTTGGGCAAGTGGAGGCGACGGATCACAATCTGCAGCTTCCTTCCGATCTGGACCAGTTTTCTTTTGGAAAGTTCAGTTCAGTCTACTTCAAGGGGACAGAGTTTGGGGTGAGGAGGGAACCGATCACAGCTCCATTCCTGTCCAAAGCTGCAGCAAGGTAAATAATACATACTATAATAAAACCGCAGAATCACCAATTTATTATTCCAAACCACAAATTAATTTACAGGTTGCAAAACAATCAGCGACACAACACTACAAAAACCGAGCCTTGGGGCTACCATAGACATTCAAATTCAAATCATTTATGTGAGATTTATACCATGCGGTGTGACTTATTTATTTATTTTTATGTTTTACATAATATTTTTTTCTTCTTAAGAATATGTTCCTCTCACATTCACTCAAGATGCGGACTTATTTTGTCAGCGACCGAGATCAATATAGCCCAATTTTATCATGTAACTGTATGTTTTAAAGGAAAAATCATTACGATGTCAACACTGAGTCCAAAAAAATTGTAGTTTGAATGTAGCGTACCGCACAGTACGCCTGCACAAACTGTGTACTACTGAAGCTCTAACAGGCTGCATGCTAATTATGTAACTGCCAAACAAAAAGATTGTTGATGTAATTTTATAATTTTTAATTTAAAAAAAATATATATATTTACATTTTTTTTATACAATTTGTTACAATTTCTATACATTTATACACATGGCAAACTTATAATTTTAGTTTCGCTGTGCCTCTCCAAAAAAGAGACTGAGCTCTTGTGCTTGGAGAGGGACTCACACTCAAGGTTTATTGTTTTATTTGATTAATGGTTTAATAGTCTTTTTCTTTTATTTTATATATTTTTTAAAGATTTACATGTAATGGGCATTAATTTTTTTCCTTAATGACATCCTTTTTCCAGGGATCAAGATTTCCAAGACTCGTTGGCCGTGTTTAAGTTGATTCTTCGCTGGTGCAACGACACTCAGTTGAGTGGCGCTCGCGAGAAGGCGCTGGCCGACTACATTGTGCACAAAGGACTGGCCTCCCGAGGGTTGCGGGACGAGCTGCTGGTGCAGCTGTGCAACCAGGCCTACCGGAACGACAACTCGGAGAGGGTGTGGCAACTCATGTACCATTGTCTATCCTCGTTCCAGCCAGGACCCGCCTTGAGCAAGTAAGTGACGATTCAAGTATCCTCGTAGATGGTAGATTAACTATGCCAAAACACGGTCTATTCAAATATACATTGTTTTTTTTTATCCGTGCATCTTGTCATAAACCGAATTTCAAATGATTAGTCTTCTTCTCTGTCTTCGTTCTAATTACTGATGGTTGTTACGCTTGTCGATGCAATGACTCTTCTCCATTATACCTCAACTGCGCTGCACGTTGCGTTCCAACCACCGATGTGCCTGCTGCTGTCTTAACTTGATCGGTCCATCGTGTGGGGGATTTTCCTCTCCCTCTCTTCCCCTACAGGCTACCAATCACAACCAGTCTTTTTCAGGCTATCCTTATTGCCACGGGCAACGTTTCCAAAGACCTGAAGAATCTGTCGTGTGCAGAGTCAAGCTATCGCAGACGAATGGACTCGTTGGCGCATCTAGCTGTCCATGGAATTTGAAGCATGCGCCTCCAACACCACATTTCGAAAGTGTCAATTTTTCTCTTTTCGGCTGCTTTTATGGTCCATGTTTCAGCAGCATAGAGAAAAATGGAGTGGATCAAACCCCTGACAAGTTTATCTTGGTGTTGTTACTCACACCCCGGCCTTTCCAGATTTTGTCTAGCTTAGACATGGCACTTTTGGCAATGGCGATATAAATGACTATAACTAACTAACCATCACGCTGCTTTCACTCAGGGGTAAGCAGAGAGAATAGAAGGCTACACCACTCTGTCTTTGCAAACATTTTTCGCCTCTTTCACGTTCATGCATCTCCTCATACATACCAGCCGATTATTTTGACTCCTTACCTGACCGCTTTCAAGTATTTGATATACCTGATCGTGCCAAGTTTTTATCGGTCTTTCTCTGCTCCTTTTCCAAGTACATTTGCCTCATAAATTTGTTTTACCGTTCTTTCTTCACTCGTTTGTTCTACATATCCAAACCATCTCAACACACCTTTCTTAATCCTTTCTTCTTTTTTTCTCGCAGATACTTGCTCAAGTTCATCACGGACCACGCTCCCCCCGCCCAGCGCTCCGCCCTGCAGGCCTTGCTGCTGCGCTGTCCGCCGTCCCCCGCGCCCGCCGCGCGGCGCTACCCGCCCACGGCGCTGGAGTGGCGCGGCGCTCGGCGCGGGCACGGTGCGGCCCTGCCGCTGCAGACGCCCGACGGCGGCCAGCACGCGGTCGCCGTGGACGCGTGGACCACGTGCGAGGACGCGGCCGCCGCAGCCGTGCTCGCCGCCGGGGTGGACCAGGACGAGGGCTGGACCGTGGTACTTGAAGACAACGGAGTCGTCACTGGTGAGAACCATATTTTGTTATTGTTTTTCAAATTTGATTTATTAAACGTTCCCCACCCATCACTAATACTATATTTATTCTCCATTAAACATACTCCCCCTTCTTCTACAATGAATAAGGATGGACCCATGTCATCACACCCACACCCACCCACTTGTGATTAACCTTTCCCGTACTGATCATACAAAAATTACACGTGATCCGAAGCGGGGTACTATTAATTACTATGTAATTTTTAGTTAGTCCCATAGGGAATCAACACTCCAATCAGTGAGAATTCAATAAATTGAATCTGCTGATATCTCTCATCTCACCATTCACCATATCACATTCTCTCTTATTTTTAATATAAAACTAATGGTTTAACTCAGCTGAATAAATTACTTGTTTCTCTTTCTCAGATTCCTGCGGGCTGGACTATGTGTTGGATCTGGTGGGAGAGATGGAGCTTTGCCCCGCATTCCCCGCTATGCGCAGTGACACCCTCAGGGTGGGGCGCAGGGGGGCTCCTCAGCCCCCAATCAGGGGAGACGTAGGCGAGGGGAGGGAACAGACCCCTGAACATAACCCGAGGAGACCTCAGGTAACTATATTAAAGATGATAATTTTATTAGTCATTACCTAATTACTTTATAATCGCATCTGTTCAAAATCCACAAAATATATTATTAAATATTGTTTACACAGCTTCATTATTTTAATACTTAATACTGTTTCAAAGCCGTTTATAGAGATATTGGTGAAAATAAAGAACCCATAGGGAGCTCTTCCTCTTGTTTGCATATCATATATTCAAAATCCTTGTAATTTTGAGGTGTAACTAACATTTGAGACTAATTATATTCATGAACTTTGAAGGTATAATCAATGATTTTTTAACTTTATTTTTATGAATATTTCACGCATTAGTAAAGAGTTTATGTTAAAAGTAATATTTATAAAATAATGATACACTGCAATACCTCTTTATAAGTTTATCTACCTATAAATTTTGTTTATAAATAATTTGATTGAATAGTAATATTAACACGTCATCAGGTAAGGTTATAGCAGTTCTCTATTTAATTTCTTTAGAGAATTCTAATTAATATTTCTCATTTTGTAGGTTCCACCTCCAGAGCCACCGGCCAAATCGGTTTCCAGCTATGCTGAAGACCTCTTGGGACCATTGCCGGATTCCCGAAAGACTTCTAGAGACAAATCGGAGTTCTCTATGCAATCCTCGTCCAGAAAGACATCCAACAATGAAATGCTATCGGAATACACATCTCCCAGCAGGAAAACTTCCACCAGTCCTAAAAACATGATTCAAACGGAAATCGAATACAACTCCAGTAGGAAGACATCTCACGATGTACTTTCCAGGGAGTCTGCTCTGAATGAGAGGTATTTCGATAACAGTGCCGAAAAAGTGAGAAGCAGGTCCTTGGATAACCTTCTCGGAGTTGAAAGCCCTCCCTCCCCGACTAATCTAGCGGATATGGGACTATCCCAATCTCGTTTGAATGACAGATATCATTCTGTCGAGCAGTTAACTGGACAAATCGAACCAGTATTGGCCGTTTCTAACAATACATACATGTCCAAGCAAGAAATGGATTTCGAATATCCGGATATTAATTCTAGCGTTGGAACTTCAAACAGAGGAACACCGAGATACATCAAGTCTCAGTATGCCGGGAAGAGGGCACCCGCAGGATCCCATTCTAGTAGAGCTCATATTGAAAAGAATTCCGAATTTGGAGGCGTAAGGTATGGGCTAAAATACTATTCCACGTATGTTCATAGTACCACTTAGTAATTTGAGGTGTTAATATGTTATATTTTTCACAGGTCTTCAGCTATGAGTGACACTTCCGAAGCTCCGAGTCTCGCTTCGCACGTACGTCGAGTGAGAGTTCCCAGTCAAGCCTCGGATGTGGACCAATTCCTCGACGAGCTATTCTCACCTGTGCTCGATGGGAATTTAGACGAACTTTCCGATGCCAGGTCGCTCGCAGCTAGTATCAAAGGAGGGGATGACGATTTCTCAGACATCAGCATCAATAGAAGGCCTAGTGTCCTGTTCGATTTTGATTCCAGTTCTACCGAAGATGAGAGAAACGATTTTGACAACTTCATGAACAGTATCTACGATTCTGATATGTCCGACGAGTTGATGGACGTATTCATCAATGCGGAAAAGATGCAAGATATTATTAAAGGTGGCGGTGGAGTCAAAGGAAGACCCACGAGCCGAGGGTCATCCTGTCTCGATCAAGAAGTTGCGTCTTTCACGGAAGCTAGTCAACCCGAGAACGAAAGAGCTTCTTCGGTAGACGATTACATTACCGATCTTTTCCAACCGATCTTTGTTAATGATAGTTTGAAGAGATTGACCGAAAAAGATAATTTAGTCGGAGCTATCAAAGGCGGCGGCACTACTCATCAGACGAGTTCCGCCGGACCATCTAGCTTCAGTTTCAATCCGATGGCTGGCGGGATTATGAGTCCCCAGCCTATGATGATGCCCATGATGTCGGCGTCCACGCCTAATGAAGGGTTTGTTCCCATATACAGTATGCAAGGAGTGCAGTTACCGCCGCAGAATGGAGACATCGCCGCTTACCAGCAAAATCTGCAAAGAGCGTTCCTCCAAAGTGCCATGGCTCAAAATATTCAAATTCAGCAACAGTTGTTGGCCCAAAATCAGGCTTTGCAAACTTTGCTGTCTCAACAAGTTGTCGGGGCGGAAGTTAGCTCTCCTCCCCCCGCAGATTCGAGGAGCACCGTTGTCAGGGCCCAGATGCATCACCCTCCTCCCAGGAAGCCCAGTTTCAATAAGAGCAACTCCAACAATTCTTTTTCGTCAGTATTGAGCGACTTGAAATCTAGAAAAGCTTCTACCGAAAGCAATATTTCTATGGCATCGAAGGGAGGTATTCCGCCACCGCCTCCTCCTCCGATGCCCCCGCCTCTAGAGTTGAGCGATCCGAACGAGGCCAGACCGTTCCTGGACCCGTATGGAAGAGCCAAGACTGTCAGGATCGGCAAGTGGCGTTGGCCGCCTCCGCAGAATGAGACTCCCGAAAACGGAGAGGACTTCATGCAATTCAAGATCAGACAGCATCACAGAAAGACGACACCCCAATCCGGTCTGGGACCCAACTCTCTGCAGAATATGAACTCTCCACCTTCGCATCACGTCTCCCGAGACAGCAGAAACAACTCCGAAAGTTCCCCATTTGGCATCGAATGGGATGAATTTGAGGTGGACAATATAACAATGTCAAACCAAACAAAAGAGATCAGCGTGTCTCACGTCCACAGGTCTAAAAAGAGCTTCGAAGTCGGAGCTCAGAGGCCTTCGCCGGGTAGTGTCGGGAAACTGAAGCTCAGTTCGGAAATGCGACAGAGACTCGAGCAAGTCACCGCCAATCATTCGGTCAGGAGCACGTCCTCCAAAGTAGATAAACCGGCGAGGGTCGTAAACAAGTTGGAAGATACCAGAAAGCTCATGCTGGAGCAGCAGCTGGGAGGAAGGTGGGATACGGTTGATACTTCATCCGAAGGGCCCGATATGCCCAGCGTAAGATCGCAGATTCAAAAAATGGAGAAGACTCAATCGCCTACTGGTAATTGGAGACCCGTTCCTCCACCGATGCCTGTCGGTCCGCACAGTCTCCCCCCTGCCCCTCTGGGCCCCGCTCCGCCTCCGCCCCCTAACAGGCCTCCACCGCCTCCGCCACACTCCCCTCCGCTACCGGGACCGCCCGCTCCGGTAGAACCGGCCAGCTTCATGCAGATGCGCCAAGAAAGGGACACCTACGGAGTCCACCAAAACAGGGAGAACTACGGCACAAATGGTCGGGAAAGAAATGGTTTCCACGCTAACTGGGAAGTCCAAAATGTAGAAAACGTTCAGAAATACGCCAGAGAAGATTACCGAAGCTCGCGCAGAGAGGAATACTCTCAATCGTTCGCTAAAGAATCTCCGAGACTAGCTAATGACGGATTCGCTAGTCGCTTCTTGGATACAGACTACAGGCGCCGCGACAGGAAGGACTCATTCAAGATGTCCGATTCGTGGGATCAAGATATTGAAAAGTCTGAGCAGAAAATAGAGAGGAACCACAGGGAGCTGAAGAGTTATTCGCCGCCCGGCAAAAATGAAATGTACGATAAAAAGAACCACATTGAGAACCATCGTAAAATGTCCACGTCTCCCAAAGACGATTGGGATAAAGAAACAGCGAGTGAAATATACGCTAAAAACAGTGATAATTACAGACTCGTCCACGATGACTTTGAAAGGTACGAAGTTACCAAATCCAGATCGAGTCCTAAATGGGACGAATCCGTATCCGCCGCCGACGATGACATGGACACCAACATAAGGAAGCAGAGCTCTTCGTACGCTCAAAACGGTTACCGCAGCCAAAACAACCACAGCCCCGAGCAGAAGAAACATAAAATCTCCCGTGACAGTTACGATGGCACCAAGTTCCACGATAAGATGGACGGAAGGAAGAACTCGAGGGATATGCTCATGGGCAAATCGCAAGAAATTTCAAGAATGGAAAATAGATTCAACCACAGAGATAGGGAACCCCTCAAGAATGTGGAGAGACCGACATTCAAGACTCACATGGCGCAGAAAGAAAGGGACAGGAGATTGGAAGCCGAGAGAAGGAGTTCCGTTTCCACACATGTGACTGACCGAACAGACCGTATAGATGGTATATATAATGAATTTTTAACACTGAATTCTGTATTTCTTAAAAAAAGGATCTAACTACACAACTTTTTTGCCCACCAATTTCATATCCAACGGATAGGTCGATCATTCCATTGAATTTCACCCGGATAGATCATAACAAACATACTTTGAAGCAAATTGACTTGAAATACTATAAATTTTATTGGTTATCTTTCTCAGCACATAATATACCATACAGACATCATTAAAATTTAAGAACCCCTTTTAGGTATGATAAAAGCAGATTTTATTTGCAGTTATTGCAGGGTTTTGTAATTATCTCGTGTTTTTTTTTAATTTTTAAATTAACACACATTGTTGTTGATCAATTTTTTCATCAACCCCGACCCTAATTAGGATACTAATTAAGGCCAAATACTAATTGCAAGTAACCTAATCACGAGTAACCGCTATGTGCAATGTTTTTTGGCGTATTGTGCTGTACCAAAAGTAAACAAATAGAACGCTTATAAGTGTCTCTCACTCTCTACCAACAGCATTTAAATTACACTTTTTAGCGTTTCCTGCAAACAATGTGTTAAGATATTTTTTTATGACATTTCTTAAAAATAAAACTTTGGTATATGCTAGAGGCAACCAAAATATCTCTGGAATTTTTTATATTTTAAATTTAAGTTCAGACTGTTTATGGAATAATATGGTGGCGTATGCTTCTGTCAAAATAATACATTTTAATTTATCTTTTAGATTATCAATTTCATATATTTTTTTTAGTGGAAGAGTACCGTGGATATCTCAGCTCTCCCGCTCCGAAGATACAAGAAACCCAGGCTATAATTTCCACTCCCAAGACGTCCGGCGGAACACTGCCGAGCCCCTCGCTGGCAAACCGCCTGACCTACAACAGAGTGCCATGGAAGCTTTGCGTCAGGAAAGAATTCTTCACCCCACTCGAGGAAGTCCAATCGCCAAAACTGATGCATCTCATTTTCTGCCAGGTAAAAAATACAATACATTCAGTGGACTCATATTTTATATTTTTATTTATTATTTTTCAAAAATTAAACCCTTGAATACACCACTTAATGAGTTTTATTTATATATATGACTAGTTTCGAAAACTTACAGATGTTTTCATCTTCTGGTAAAAATTAAAACTGTTTGAATTTTTACCAGAAGGTGAAAACATCTGTAAGTTTTCAAAACTAGTCGTATATATAAATAAAACTTATTAAGCGGTATATTCAAGTGTTTAAGTATTAAAAAATTATCAACAAGTCATTCCACAAAGTTAATGCCGAATCAATAAATAATATATTTTTATTTATTGTTTCGCCATTCACTTTGTGGTAAGACATGACGAAATTGTAAAATAAACACTTGTTTTTTTTTACCACTTGAGTTGATATGTATTTGATTATAATGACAAGTTCATATTTAGACCTGCATATGGAAGCATAGCATCCGAAACTAGTCGTTATAATTAAATAAATATAATTCAAGTGGTAAAAAACAGTGTTTTTCTTTTACAATTTATATTTCAAATGTTAAAATCAAACACTTATTTTTAGGGTCTACATAAAAATAAAAATTTGTGACAAATAAATTATGTAGTTCCACAAATTAAACGCCAAATCAATAAATAATTTAATGTTTTGGGTCATCTGCCTCAAATTCAATTGCCGAATTATCAATTTGTTGGTGATCTTCTTGCCTTCATCCTCTTCTTCATACATAATCGCAAAGTTTATCCACTTCTTCTATACAGTTAATCCTCTTTAAAATCTTACATTTTTGAGTCATTAAAGAAAACAAAAAAACTTGTAACAGTTAGATTCCAAAATTCTGTCTATGGAAACACCGAACTGCAGGCACACATTTGGACAGTATTTGGACACGCTCAAAATGTTGTGGTCTTATTTATATTGATTGACTGTTAATTGCAGGTGGTAAACGACGTGCTGGGCTCTTCTCCGACCCTGCGCCTGTCCACGTCCGAGGCGCGCGCCGGAGCGGCGGGTCTGCGCGCCCTGGGCGTGTCTCTGGACGACACGCGCACCATGCCGCGGCACCGGGCGCACCTCCTGCGCCGCGTGCTGGAGATGGCTCGCGCCTGGCCGCTGTACTTTGCCAGACTGTTCTTGGTGGAAGGCTCGCCACAGGTGACTTTAGTTTTTTTTTGTCATGTTTACAACTTAGTCGTTCACTGTATGTCTTTTAACACTAGACCATGGGACTTGTTTCAATGTACCTTTATACGGGACTATCGTAAAATGTACGACAATAAGAAAACCTCACATTTTACAAAAATGTTTACTAAAAACATTTGATAAATAAGCGAAAAGTGTTTTTTTTTATAAAATATCGGTAAAAAATTAAGATTCATTATAGTTGTCACTCCATTGTTAACATGTTTTTCCTCGGTGCTTTCCATAAATTAGATGTCTCATAAATTTTAAAAATGTCCCGTAATCTAGGTTTAAATTATATACATAGGATTTTTTTAACAATAATCTTTGTAAAATTGGTAAAAAATACGAAATTGGGAGAGCAAAGTGAATTGTTTTGCGCTTCAGATTATTGGTATGGGAACAAAATATATTTGATGGAATATGGAGATGTGAGTGAAGAAGCTCAAGATTAAGAACATTACTGCCATATGGGAAATAAAATGGCATAGATTAGTAAATAAAATAAGAATAGGAGTAATGACTAAGGCACTCAAGGGTGAATAACCATACTATTACTAATATGTGTAAGTCATACACTGCTAATTTATATGTCACCTTTTGATGAAAAGGGGAAAGAGGAACGATTAAAGTTCAAGTCTACTGACAATGTTGAATGATCTCAGCGCTGGGAGTGTCGATTTTCACATATCGCTCACTCCTTTCAAGAACGTTTTTAAAGTTTGAAAATATAATACAATGTATTAAAAATAAATATCAAGCCACTTATTGAACTTTTTACTGTCCAACAGATCTTTTTAGGTTAAACCTTAAGGTTTTTTCTCCATTGGAAAAATAACTAGTTTATTAAAAAAAAATATTAAACACCACCTTTTGTTCAAAATGCAAAACCAGCACATTCTGCCCTGTAGCGGGTAAATATTAAGTTAAAAATATGCCTCTTTTGCTGGGATATAGTACAATTTCTGGGTATTCTGAAAACATGCACAACTGAAAATTGACGATTTTTGATTTATGACGTTCTTGAAAGGAGTGAGCGATGTGAATTGGACTAATTTTGATAAACGATAAATATAGGAACTTTGTGTAAAATGAGGGACTCACCATGATATCAATGTCGACCCACAATGCTGAATAATCTCAGCACTGGCAATGTCAAGTTTAACATGTGAATGGGACTAATTTTGATGAACGATAAATATAGGAACTTTGTGTGAAATGAGGGACTCACCATGATGTCAATGTCGACTGACAATGTTGAATAATCTCAGCGCTGGCAATGTCGAGTTTCACATGGAATTGGACTAATTTTTATGAATGAAAAATATAGGAAATTTGTGTAGAGTTTCTTCTACTCGTGGGGAGGGCTTGG
Source organism: Brachycentrus maculatus (assembly GCF_059751285.1). NCBI lineage: Eukaryota > Metazoa > Arthropoda > Insecta > Trichoptera > Brachycentridae > Brachycentrus > Brachycentrus maculatus. Next base: position 2,064,145 of record NW_028280796.1, read on the forward strand.
GTATGGCTGCATGATACTGAGTATGAGGCTTGTTCCAGTTGCCGGAGGTGACGGTGCTGGGCGTGTCCCACTGGGGGGTGGCGCTGGCAAGCGGAGGCCGCGGCGCGCCTCTGGCCTGTGTGAGCGCCGTGCCGCACGCGCGCGTGGCCTCGGCCGCGTGCCCGCGAGCCGGCGCGCTCGTGCTCAACCTGAGCGGCGGCGCGCGCCTCACTCTGCACGCGCCCCGGGCGCACCACGCGCTGCTGCTCATCGACAAGTTCCGCATAGAGGACAGACAGGTAGGAGACACTCCTTAAACCATCTGATGCAGAAGCATCTAGGCTTCCTGACGGACCTTTCATGTTACGTTGCGAAAATTATTAGAAAATGTGGATCAAAACTGTATCCCCATTATACTGTGAATTTACATTTAATGGCTTTTAATGTTTCATTAATTGATTTGGCAGTCTCATTGTTGTAAAATCCAACCATTTTAAATTTATGTTTTACTTGGTAAATACCACTATTTCTTCAAATCTATTGTGACGCGTGTTTGGATGCATTCTTGCAGAGGAACATATCGCTTAATCCTTTCAACAACGTCATAAATAAAAAATTGTCAATTTCCAGTTATGCATGTTTTCGGAATGCCCAGAAAATGAACTTTATCCCAGCAAAAGCGGCATATTTTCAACTTAATATTTACCCGCTACAGAGCAGAAAGTGTTGTTTTTGCATTTTGAAGAAAAGGTATTGTTTAATAATTTTTTAAATATACTAAATATTTTTCAAATGGAGAAAAAACCTTCAGGTTTTACTGAAAAAGATCTGTTGCACAGTAAAAAGTTCAATGAGTGGCTTGATATTTATTTTTAAT